>NC_066365.1:33493449-33793449 GCF_013377495.2 Cygnus atratus | reverse complement strand
ATTTCAATAACTTACCAGTGTACCACTTTTTAAGTTAATATTTCTCTCTTGATTCTCAAGATGCTACAGGGAGTCTTCCTAGCTGTGGGTACAATATTATATTCTAGCTCAACATATCTCAAAAAAAAATAATAAAAACACTAATGATGTTTCTATTTTTAGGACAAAGATGCATGAAAACAGGTTTTACTGGCATGGGGAAGGAATGAACTGGCTATTGGAAAGGTTTTAGCAAAGTTCTTGGTGAAACAGAGTAACCGAGTGATTCTTCCCCTGACTTTTTGCCCTCATGAAGTTGTCCTGGAAAAAGATTTATTAGACTCTCTGACCTTTTGTCAAATGCTTTTTACTTACCCTCTGCTAATCTGTGAGGCACAGTAAGCCAAAGTCTTCAAACTGGGGAATTAGTTTTCCCCCCCAGTCTGTGAATAACACTTTGATGTTTTCCAAATTTTAAAAAACATGCAACCAAATAAATTATTTTAGATACTCAAATTTGCACATCTTCTGTCCTTGCTTTGTCTTCTCTACTCTTATTCCTTTTGTATATCTGTATCTGTTTGTTAATATTGCTTTAAAGATATTAAGCTTTTTTTTCCTTAAAAAATTATTGATATTTGGTATAAGTTTTCTCATCTCTCCTGGTTTCACAGGCTTTTCCCCAGTCTCACTGGGAAAATATTTTTTTTAAAGAAAAAAAAAGAGGCTAATTTATCTTCTCTCTCTTCTTACCAGTACTCTAATGTTTTTCATTTTTTCCGTCCTTCCATATTCAATGCAGCATCCAGCTTTCCATGAAGCATATACTGTTGTTTTTTTTTCTTTTCTTTAAAGGCAAAACAGAGCCATTGAGCTTGCTGCAGAGAGGGATGCACAAGATAGAATGACAGGGATGCTCAGTGAAAACTCTGTGAAGCAGCAAATTATCAAAAGGACATCAACAATTTTTTTCCTCTGCAATGAGAAAGGTGTGCATATATCAGCTTGTACAGAAGGTGCTCCTTGATCAAAAGAAGTGATATATAGCCAAGGCAAATTTAAAGTACTTTACAAAAATATTTCTCAAGAAATAATCTTGGCAGGAACCTATGAAGAGTTCTGACATAAACAGGAGTATTAAGTAACTTCTTTATAACTTGCTTAGAGAGATATTTCAGGGGGAGGAAGAAAGACATTGTAGCTGTTAAATTTGTCATATTTGCCATAATTTTTTATATCTGGTAATGTTTATGGCCCAAAATGTATAGCAAGCAGATTCTGTACAGTCTCTGAGTAGTATGCCTCTGATAGATTATAGGCGTCTTTTTTCACAGCCTGTGCTTCCTTTGAATTACACCAAAGTAAAAAAGGTATATGAGCTTTTATTTTCTTTATGCTTTAACCAGCTCTATGGAAATACCACCATCTCTGTATCCCACTGATATGAACCAAAGTGGGTTAGATTAAATCAAATAGTCTGGGCAAAAGTAGATTAATAAATATATATATACTAGATAACACATAGTAAATAATATTAACGCATGATAATAGTAAGACATAATAAATAAAGAATTTTATGTTCGTAATCTAAAATGACTCTCAAAGGCTTGTATAGAACACCCATATAAAACAAGTTACTAAGGAAGATGACATCCCTCTTTGTAAGACAGAATCTGTTGTATCTTCATGGATCTTACATTCTGGAAATTCAGTCGCACCCATGCAGTGGTACCAATTTGCCTCTTATTACCACAACAGTATTACCAAAAGGGTGCAGTAAAACACAGGGGGTTGTCTCAGCCATTCAACTAAAATGATGAAAACCAAAATGCATCAAATTTAAGGTTTTTATTATTACTGATATGAAGAAACGAACTATTTTGTCAATTATATACTGAGCAATTGACATGACTAAAGCAAGGTTAAGGAAGAACAGAATAATGATACTCCCAGTGTCCAGTAAACTTCTTTTCACTTCCCATTCCAAAATAATTTGCTTAGTGCTAATACATATATACAGATACAAGCAACCTCAATTATTGCATTCTAGGGCAGTTGTTAGCAGTTCTCAAATTCAGGTTTGCAGTTATATAAATATAAGCTTTTGCCTTTATATATTTAATAAGGTGTGTAACCTTTAAGTATCCTTGCAAAGAGCCTGTCTTAGTAGGAGTTAAAACTGGTTAGAACAAACAAAAAACCCACACAACACAATTCTGGACACATTTGTCTAAAACCAATCAGCTATGTACAACAAAGTTTTAGACTTCACAGTTAAATGCCTAGCCAAGAATTCATACATTAGTTTTTAGCAGGCAAGTTTGCATATTTAGGCCCTTGATTCCAGTTTTGCAGATTTCCACTATTCTGGTTTCTTTCGATGCTCAGATACCCAAAAATATGCCACCCTTTCTACTAGCATGATCTGAACCCACAAAAATGACACCCGCAAGCAAGACAGCTAAAATCTGTATACAATTTTCACCTTCAATTTTGTTTTTGTTTTGTTTAAAAAAAAACACTTTGCAGATGCAATGTTGTAGCATGAAATTCAATGAGAAGCTTTATGATACTGTTTTCTCATTTATTTTGCCATTTTTATGCCAAACAAAAGCTTTCTTTTATTTAAGCAAAAGGGGAAATACCAATTGTGCTCTGGATGTACTACTGCAAAGTGTCTTAAGAAAAAGCAAAGTACTTTCTGAGCAGAAATTGAAGACAGAAAGGGGGAAATCAGAGGTGAAAAAGAAGTGCATTTACCACAAGTCACTGCAATTTATGGCCACAGCAATACAGTTTGGCAAAGTATCAGTACGTTATGAATTTCCCTTCAAAACCTGACTGTATCACTTAGTCTTCCACTACTCTTTTTGGGTTTGCTGTTCACTGTCTGCAGACCTTCCTCTACTAGGAAAAGCTTAGTGACTCCTGCCACTGAGCTCTCTAGCTTGTCCCATCTACTGCATAGCAGCTAACAGCTGAGAAGCAAGATTGAACATACTGCATTTGTCTATCTCAAGTACTCAAAGTCATGAGATACAGACCAATGTCCTGAGCTTTAGAGAACAATCTGGGGGATCCTCTTACTTGCCTTCAGGTCTTTGCGACTTCAGTATTTTCTGCAGAACCAGAAAAGCCTGTAACATAGCTTTCAGGAAATAAACAAATCAACCAACCAACCAGAAGTCTTAGATTGTCACTCTACTTTAACAAACACACAAAACCTCTGAAGGCTCATAAAATAAGAAGATTCTGCTAACCTGTTCAACGTCAGTCAGAGCCCATTTTAAAAGAGGAAGAAATGTAGCAGTCTGGGCAATCACATCCCTCCCACTTCTTTGTGAGAGAGTGAAGAAATAGTTAAACAAAAGCAGCTGGCAGCTAACAGTAGGGAATAGCTAAAATGGCCAGTGTGGGACAGAGAGAGGAATGGAAGAAAGGAAATGCAAAGCTGCAAAAGCCCCCAAACCAATCAGAAAACACAGCCCCAGTATTTGTTCCCAAAAACATTTATAATTGGATATGGCAAAGTCTGACAGAGTAACTATATAATAATTTTGTGAGGCCTAATAGTCCAGGATATTAACTGAATGCTACCCAGCTCCCCAGCATTAACAAACAGTGTTAGGAAAAGCTCGCCATCCAATTTGGTAACAAAACACTTATTGCTGCTTCTGACATCAATTTGTAGAGGTGATTGGTGGCTATTTTAAATTGTGCAGCATCATTTTTGCTCCAGCTAGCACCTAGATCAGAACTCACATGGGTCAAGAAGAAAGCGCACTCAGAGTTACTTTACTGCCAGCCAGAGCTACCCTAACTGGACAAACATGCTGCTGCAGAGCCTCCTACCCACAGCCATCATAAGCTGCTCAGCAAAATGAATCATATTAATTTCACTGACATATCCCTGCCTGTTTGCTTATTGTACTCTTATCCAAACATTTCATCCATTCAACTCCAAAATTTTAGTTGGCAGAACCCTGAATTTGAAAAAAAAAAAAAAAAAAAAAGGAAACTGGAATGGGAAAATAGGAGATGCGCAGACTCTGACACCTGGCTGCAGAGCCATCAACATCAAGTAAGTGTATAGTCAATCTATCCAGCAATGAACTGAGCGATGGTGCCTGTTGAAACTTCCATCTGTAGCCATTCTCCCAACAATTTAATATGATGACATCCTGATAGTTTATTTTCTGCATGATTAAGTCTAACAAAATAATATTAGTTAAAGTGAGGGGGAAGTAGACAGGTAGCACTACAGAAAGGGAACCCCAATCAACATTTGGAGCAGAAAAACACATGGAAAGAACTTGTCAACCTGGCAAGTAGAAATAGGTACATGAATACAAGATTGCTTCTGAGAAAGTCAATGCACAGGAACAACGAAAGAAACAAACTCACTTATAAATACGCTCCTTTGTAACAGTCTTTATACTTTCACAAGAGGTTGAGTGATTCCTTGAACACGCCAAGACCTAAGCCATTTCTAGACTGAGACTCTAGCACTCTGCAGATTGATTTGATCCCTACCTCCACAGCATAGTATGGGGGACAACTGCCAGAGAAAATGAAGCCATCCATCTTTAAAAGGGACAGCTACCATGCAACAGTGGGATACAAAAATTTCACAAGAGAACAAGAATTCCATTTATCATGTTGAATTGAGTAAAGAAAATAGGGGAGTTGCTGCTAAACCAACATGAAGAGAACTATGATTTACTGCTCCAAGGTAAACATATGGGGCAAGAAATAAGGATGCCATAACTTAACAAAATATTGTACCCATGACTTGACCAGAAAAAAAAAAAAAAGCCACAAACATGCCTTCCTCTTTACCCTTTATCTCAGAGAAAGAACTAAAATCAGAGAGCAGTTCAGTTAATACTGACATGTAACCTAAGTAGTCACAAAAACAATTTTCACATGAAATGTGATCACAGGCAACTTCTACAAAACAAAAATACCCGGCTTGTACCCACATTAAAAAAAAAACTAAAAAACTTCATTTCTACACCACAGTATAACCAAAATTTATTATACTTAAGCAACTAAACCTACTTTATAAGAGGTATTATCACTGTTGTTCTAACACTTTTGCAGCATGCATTGTACTGCTAGTACAATCTGGAGATGGGCATATTTAGCATCTCAACATTTGACTCTCCCAACAGCAATCTTGTGCCTTGTCTTTACTGAAGCTTCCACTGGTGAACATACACTGATAATCTGAAAATTGTAAGACTCGCTATGAAGCACCCATTTGTCTACCATAGTAATTTATTTTCAAAATAACAGAGATTGTGAATAGTTTAATCTACTATGAAATGTTCATTCAAAAATAATTTGATGTTCCAGGAATCTTCAAAAAGTTCTTCATATTCTGTAATCCATCTTTCATAAATGCTAATTTTGTAACCTAAAAACTGAACCCTTTCACTGCGTACAGCATACGATTCAATATACATTGACTACCAGACAAGTAACCTGTTACAACAAAGCCTTGTTCATGACTTGCAGTACATAAGTACTTACAATGACACAATATATTGCCCTGATAAGATTATAAACACAATATCAGAAGGAAATCCATAAAAATCTAATTATGCACAGACAAAAGTTAGAGCATGAAAAGCTATCTGAGGCACTTGGACAGAAGGTTTGAAATTATAATTAATTTTAAGTATGTAACACTCCTGGTAGACTTAATTTCTGCAGGAATTTAATTTTAAACTTTACTACTACGTGCTGATTAGAATTAGAATGGAGCTGCAAGGCCAACAGGCTTCTAGTATTGCTTTTAAATTAATACAGATGTTTAAAACAAACCCAGTTCAGATAGGAAGAAACAGGCAAATCAGATGCTTAAGAGCTTAGTGATTGAAAGTTATGTGCAATGAACTACTATACTCAGCCTGCAAAAGGGTTTTGTTCCCAACTTTTCAAAGATTGTAGTTCAAGAAGTACAAAGAGCGGTGCACAATCCAAACTTGGATATTTATTGTAAAAATGGATTAAAGAACAAACTTGTCACACATGCTGATGTAACCACAAAACTGAGGTGTTCTTTCCAGATTGCCACAATCACCTACTTGCTCCATATTAACATGAAGGACCTGAAGCATAAATTTTTCTAACTGCCAGTACCATGCTAACAGAATTTTACTGCTTGATCATTACCATGACCTCACATCAGTAATGATAAAAAGCCTAGATGATAGCTATGATGTGCAATACAGCACACAGATTGTTAAATGCACTTTTCGACAGGCAGACCAGCCCTATCTGTTCAGAAGAACTAAACTGGCAAAAAGAAAACAGCATCATAATCTAGGGTAGGATAGGGATGATATAAGAAGTTTAGTTGGATACTCACCCTTCCCATCAGCAATAAGGAATAGGAAAGCATATAAGAAGGCAAACAAATATTCCTGCTGCCAAGGGGCAAGTTTGTTAAGTTTTTCAGTGTAGATGCTACGGAGTAAACCTATTAAAGTTAGTGACAAGATTTTCATTGACAAGATGTACTAAAATCTCAACAGGACACAAGCAGGAGAAATCCAATTCTTTGTTCTTTAGGGTAAACATCAAGACCTCTGATACACACACACGTGTGTGTATATCCTGATGATAAGAAAAAATGCAAAGGCTTAGAAGTATCAAGTTAGAATGCCAAAATCTGAGCACAAAATGGCAAGGAAAAAAAAAAGATTGGGAAACAGATAAGGTTAAATACATTCTCTCCAAATGCTGATAGCTCAGCACACAATGCTGAACGTAGTTAAAGGAAGGGTAAAAGATTCAGTGAAATTGATAGATGATATGTCCAAAATCCTGCCATAGTACCCTTAAGTTGTAAGAACAATTTTTAGGAAGACCATGAAAGACAGGAATTACCAAGACAGGAACAAGAAATCAACAAGGTATGAGCGAGAACAAAATCTGACTGCCTTCCTGTCATTGTAATCTGAAGATCTGCAGGAGAGAAAAAGAATGAAGAATTTTTTATTTTTTTTTAACTGAGTAGTTAGGGTTTATCAAAAACGTTGGAGCCCCTGTCATACATTCCTCTACTCCTCTTGCTTACCACACTATTATCACTTATTATCACCCAATTGGATACGTAAAATAAAGATGATATATTTTAATGAGATCCTAGCAATAGGAAATTTCCATGAATTCTTCAACCAATACAAAAAGTCAAAATAAAGCTATCGGAGAGCAGGTAAGAAGCTGAAGAACTAGCTGTCACACAGACAAAGTCTAATTCCTTTTAATTATACTGTTGTGAACCTTTGATGTTGCAAGAATGAAACTGGCAAAGAATGTAGCCAGTGATAACCAAGACTGAAACCCCACATAGAAAGAACTAAAAGCAGGCCAAAGGTGAAAAGAAGAGAGGAAAATAGCTTATTTGCTTCTGACAAGAAAGAGAAAACCAAAATTAATAAATAAAATAAAAGAAGCATTGAAGTGAACAGAAGAGATGTGACTGCTAGCCTCAGGTGCGAGAGCCATTTTACTGAAGTTACAACACAGAGAAAGGAAGAGAAGACAGTAATGTGTATTTCTATACCAACTAAGAACAGCATATAAAGTGGACAAATCGAAAACATAATTGAACATATTAAATAGCTGTATGCATTCAACTTAGTCATTTCTTGAATATAACCTCTTCAGTTTCTTTTTTCCAAGTGACAAGTCCTGGTATTCCACAACATGGTGAATTTTGCAGAGATACTACTCTTCAATGAATCTTTGTAAAACGTTGCACCACAAAATGCAAGGCTTGAACCACGAAAATAGAGGGATGATGCAATGAGGAAGTAAGGAACTTCCTCCATACCATATATTTATTGTACATAAGGATAGAGAGGCATTGCTTATAGGCAAACAAACGTGTTTTTTTAATATGTTCTGCTAGCATAAAAAATGAGCAGCCCAGAAGAACACAGGACAGATACCACTAGGCCAGCTCACCAACACAGCCAACTAGTTTGGTGCTTTGCAGATGGAGGGGGTATGCTGCACTCAAACATGCAGTTCACTCTGCAAACTGGGGGCAACATTACAACCAGGCTGGTTGATTTCTGTATGTTTCCTGTTAAATGCCATAAATATATAAATACAAGTTTATTTATTTATTTGATCCAAAAGCCTGATTTCATTAACCCAAACAGTCTTTTGAACCCACGTATTTTCAGGTCACTGAGTGAAGAGTTTGAAAAGAGTAATGCAAGGGTAAAGTGTTTGTGTTACCTGTCTGCACATTTTGGAAGTGAACGCACTGCCTGTTACAGCTGGCTCCCAATTAGGAAGTGTCTTTCAGAACAATAGAAGTAAAATTATTGTTTCTTTCTTTAAGAGAAATTTATGCTCCATGTACATATGCCCTGAAGGCTACATTCAAAAACCATCTACCTCAGTCATAAACGTAAATGCTTTGTTGTTCCAAGATGCTGCAGTGAGAATTAGATAAATACCATATTCCCCTTAGTAGAAGAGTGCAAGATCTGTTTACTTGCATGCAAGTCTATGTTGAATAGGTTTAGGATGAACTACAGAGCAAGTCTGCAGGGGGACACTTCTACCATCTCTACACAAACCTCAAGGCTTTCAACATTTACTATTGATCAGTCAGGCATCAATAAGACCAAACAAATCACAATCCAGTAGCGGCAAATACAAAAGCTTCCTACCTACAGTGTAAGCAGGCTACAGTGAATCTAAGAGCCAATGACGTGAACAAAATCACATGTGATTAAGCCTGCTGTTGGACCAGCAGGTTTTACCATAGCCTATGTTTGTGAGAAGTTAAGTTTAATCCAAAAGAAGGGGGTCTGTTTGCCACAAACATGATTTTAGTAACTGTATTCACCAGGAATGAACTCTGAACTCCATGCAAATATTACACGTGTGCAGTGTTTAGGTGGCCACCTCAGAAAATCCTGCCTCATTTCACAACACTGCAACATTCAACTCTGGCTAGCTCATCAATAAAGACAAAGCCAAAATAAGATTTGCTTTGCGTTCAATTATTGTACTGCCATTAACTTCGTACCATAATGCTTCTATTCAAAGTAAAGAAAGCCAGTATGTACATAAATATTTACCTTAATTCGTGTTTTCTGTTCGTTTTCCTCGTCAATGCTGCCACCTTCTGGCACCCAGCGGTTTCACCGAGTCCCACCTTACAGCACTGGGGACATCCTAACTCCACTGCTCGTGGGCCTTCAGGCTCACGAAGGCCTCACTCCTGTCCCCTCGCCCCGCTGCTCCAGGGGGATTTTTATGCACACACAGAAGCGAGGATTTGCAGGACAAGTACCTACCATTGTACCACTGCTAACATTTATGAGACCAAACGGGAAAGATGCAAGAACTGCTATGTTTATCAGTCTAGTTGGAAGATGCCCATGCTCACATGTCACTGCCACAGCTGAGAACTTTTGGAAGTTGCTGGAAACAACACTTTTTTTTGCACTCTCTCCTACAACATTTACTGTGGAAAGTCCTTGGCTTGGTGCATTTTAGCCTCCATTTACAGTTTCTGTGGTATAAGATAGTTCCCCAGTCCAAATTCTGAGTTTGTCTGAAGTACTGTTGAGCCTTTTCAGGTTGGTGAGCTGTTTATCTGTTCTGTCTGCCAAGGTCAAGGCTATCTAGGGAGAGGCGATGGTACATATAGACAGAGTTATTCCCTTGAAGGATATTAACTACTGAACTACAACCTTGAACTGAATTCCGCTCAGTAGGAAAGCTGCCAATTTAATATGTTCTCATATCCTTAAAGATTTTCAACAAAACTCACTTCATTTAGTATCACAGGCATTGACCTCAGTCTGGAGACAAAAAAAAGTAAAAAGAATCTAAGAGATCTTCAGAAATCCGTCATTTAACAGAGCTTTTAACCTGCTGGACATAACCCAGTGCAATGTTTGGATGGTAATTAGCATAGCAGTATTTGATTAAAAATAAAGAGAAAATAGTTTTTTTGATTGATATTAAAAGCACGACAACAAACTTTATAGGCAATGGTCTGTCATAGCACCTAATGCAGACTCCCACAGACACCTGCAAGAACAGGACATGGACATGTAATACAGGCACAAATTTCACACTTAGCAGAGAGAGAACAGACAAACAAATCATAGAAAGTGCAAGCTGATCTTACCCTAAATTCTTCCAGTGGAATAAGAACCTGACCATAACTTTCTTATATCACAGTTAAGTGTCCCAGCTCTTGTCTACTGAAATAGAATCACTCATTTTCTCTCCCTTTTTCACTCAGGGGCCTAATGAATATTTAATGCTCCAATCTGCCTCCAGATCAGACAGATATTTTAACTGCAGTCTCTCATATCCCAGACAAGCAGCCCAATCACTAAACCAACAGTACCCAGGGGTGCCCATGTGCCTCCTTGTGTTGAGCGTGGCATCACTGAGTGTTGGCCTCTGAGTGAAAGAGGCCGAGGAACTTCCACTTTATGAGTGGTGGTGAGATTCAAGTAACAAAATGCCCA
Source organism: Cygnus atratus (assembly GCF_013377495.2). Taxonomy (NCBI): domain Eukaryota; kingdom Metazoa; phylum Chordata; class Aves; order Anseriformes; family Anatidae; genus Cygnus; species Cygnus atratus. The sequence goes on along the minus strand of NC_066365.1, from coordinate 33,782,947 downwards.
GACTTGTCAGGATTTGAAATTCCTAGGCAATGCCAGAAGCAAAAGTGTGACACAGACTGTATCGATGGAAATCTAGGCACTCCTGGGATTAGCTCTCGTACCTATATTTTGGACTAAGGTGCCCAATTTAGCAGTAGCCAAGCTAACACATCTATGACATGTGACAGTGCAACGTAAAGAAGGCTTTTATGTGCCATCTGCAAATCTAGAAGCAGCACAGCTCTGCCTGATGGCACTGCACCCAAGGAAGGACTGCTGAAAGGAAGGACTTACTATCTTGAGCACAGTACTGCAGTAACACTGTTGTACTACTTTCTGTACCCACGCTGTACATGGTGCTGTACTGCACCTGAAGTCACCTCAGCCCCATACTACCTTGGGAGGAGAGCTAACTGCATCCATCTGACAACACAAACACATCCAAAACATTCTAGTCAGAATCTAGCCCTTGTTGGATTATGGTTATTTATACACTTCTGACAGCTCTTTACATCACAGTAAGAAAGTTCTTGTGCACATAGGATTTTATTTTTTTTTTTAACAATCACCGTGCTCTAGATATGTGATAAGACTTCGTCCATTCCTTTTAGTTTAGTTCTTTCAGTTTCATTTTATTGCTGAGAATGTGTTCACAAGGGGCTAAGAAGTATAATACGGTCCACTTCTTTAGGCTTGCACATGCAGCTATAATACACAAGGATATGATAGCTTGTAACCTGTTGAACATTTGCTACTCTGATGAATTATTTTAACAATCCAAAGAATAGTGCACTCCATTGGCTTTTAAGCACCTTACAAGATCTCTGGGAAAAGATGTTACTCTTACAGCTGAATATTTAGAGCCAAAACTGCTAGGTTTTATGTCATTAAAAAAATGAATCTCAAAGTTTAGCAAGTTGAAAATACCAGATAAGTTTTTAATACCATATACTGAAAGTGGTTTGTGACACAGAAATCATCTTAGTTGAGTACAGCTCAATACTCACTGATCAGTTTTACAGGAAATCTTCTGGAAGAGCCACAACTCAACATGAGTGTCCTATCAATTGTGCCAGCTGGCTCATCATATTGAGAAATGAAAAATAAAATATATATAGATTTTCAGGTCATTTTAAGACACAGTCTGAGCACAAACCTGTATTTGCTGTACGACCAAAATTTCTGTGATGGAGAATGAAGGTGCAGAGTCAACCACTAAAAATGTTTATAATGTAACAAATTTCCACGATTAGTAATAATCCTTTTAGAAATTAGGAGTAACACCAAATTTAAAAAGACATTTCCACAGCAGTTTTTGTTTGTTTGTTTTTTTAACTATCTGCGTAACAGCCAACAGCATAATTTCACACCGGGAACTTAAATTACTGCCCAAATTCTTTATTCCACCCATTTTAAAACTTTTTACAAATGGCAGATTCTGTTCTTGAATAAAACCTTTCCCTTTAAATACATTCAGAGAAGTTAGCTGGAATGCTCCCAAATAAAGGTATTCTGTCACTTCAGTAACAGTTACTGAAAAATAGTTCTAGACCCAAAGAAGAGAAGCAAACGTATCATCTTATGGGGCCAGTAGTATGACAAGTAGTTTAAAAAAAGAGAGACATGTACAGTATGTTCAATGAATGCCATGACATATAAAAAGCCTGATCCACAGATGTCAATGACTACTGAATTAGGTCCAAAATATGTCAAACAAAGGAAAGCCAGGAGTAGCAATTCTCATTCTTGAGAACAAGTTCTCCTTAATTTTCCTTAACATAAAATTTTTAAAACATTATGTCAGTATTTTTGACACTTTCGCTTGCATTATTCTTTGAACATATATATACTTTTAATTGCCAAGTATAAATATAGTTTAAAAGTAACAGCAACGCAGTAAAAGAAATGAGCTCCAATACTACATAAGGTTATACAAATCCATACGAAAAAACCATGTCTTTGCTTCTTTAATGGTATTTAAAATATACATTAATTATACTGTGTCCTCTAAAAATATTTTTGGAGCACTTCGCATTTCTTTTGCTTCATGTAAAAGATAATAATTTCCAAAAGATCTTTCTAAGAATTATAGTTGACTGAAATAGCTTTAGGAGATGGCTGAATAAATCTGACAGTTAGGCAGTGAACCTAAATATTGCTGCCATAGAAAAGGGGTTTTGGTTTTCCAAGTCTCACGGATTTGATTTATCTTTTCACACCTACTCATATATACGAGAAAAAGGATTGTGCAGAACCAGGATTTTATACATGGAAAAAATGGTGTGGAAGTCAGGAAAAATTGCAAGGGAGGAAACTTTATACATAAACAGAGATGACAAGGAGAAAAAAACAGACAAAAGAATTAGAGGTTTTAGAGTCAAAAAACAAAAACTGAAAAATTCATATTGTATCAGTGCAACGGTGATGTCAAATCCCGAGTGCAGATTGAGAGCCCTCCTTCATGTTGGTATTTAGCATCTCACAGAAAAGAAACCTACCAAGGTATCTTGTGTGCATAACTGTTCATTGCTGTAAAGCAGTAACAAGGCAGCACCAAGAAGTTACCCTGTAAAGCCTGCTGTAATGGCAAATGTATTCGTGCATAGGTCCTTAGGATGCATTTCCTTCTAGGGATATGTTTTGAGAGATTTCCATTAGAAATGCTGTATGAAACCAAAAAGGAAGTTGCACAACCTATTGCTGAGCTGAAAGATAAGTCTGCACATGCAAGTGAAAATATAAATATAACAATAGTAAACAATATGTTACGTAATTTCAACCTATAAAATATAGGTACCACTAGCAACCACAGTATACATTGAGAACCAGACTATCTCCTCTAGGGTAACTCATATACCTGTGAACTACTGTAGTTACCTGAACTATACATGGTAAAGTCATCACAAATTAGCTTGTTCACTTTATATTCATCCATATGATCAATTGTTTCTGTGGCCTGACCCCCTGGAATAATTTAGCTACATAAATCTGCCACATGGATGGCAAGGAAAAACAGGGAAAATTTGAGCTGAACAGCCCAACAGCATCTCCCATCTCTGAAATGGAACTAAAACCAGCACTTCTACAGAAAGCACCCTGCAAAATACTTTTTTTTTTTCTTTTTCTGTGTATTCTGATCAAGAATGGTCCTGTGAAGGCTTCTTATGCTCATGAGGGAAGATTACTATCAGTGTCTGCAGCCTTTGTGATTATGAAGAAAAATCTCCCAGATGTGCAGACGAAGTAACAACCCCTGTAGCAAGGCACCAGACACATGGAATCAGCAGTAGCAACCACATGTATCAAGTGCCTCAAAGGCATTACTGTTGCCTCAAAGGAATTACTGTTTCTTGAAAATAGTAGTGCCCTCACTTTGTATAAAATGTAACAGAAGAAACTCCTTCTGAAGGCCAAATATAGAGTAAAAAAAGATATGATAGAACATAAACATGAAAGCCCGAGAAAGAGGAAATGACTGGAAGGGGAAGAAGAAAAAAGTTGTATAAATAACGTACTGAAAGTGTTTCTGGATCAGTAAATGTAGTAGAACTGCCTTGCCACTAGGTGCACAAGCACTGAAAACACAGACCCTTCCAGCCCTTAAATGCCTCCTGTTGTTTCGCCTTTGCCCCTCCTCCCAACCCTTCCTTCTGTTGTGTTGGCTCTTGCTGTATCCAAGTAACAATCTCTCATCTCACTCTTCTTTCTTCAACTACTTGTTCTGTTCAAACCTTATGCTGCTCCCCAAATCGTTTGCTTCAGCTGCTTGCTAAACCTCTGGAGACAGGAGAAGCAACAGTCCCCATTACCTGACAGCAGCCAGCTTCTGCTGAGTGTGGCTGTGACGAGGAGCAGTCCCGCGGCCACCACCACTCTGGCTCTGCAGAGGTTGCTCAGCAGCACCTGGAGCTGGCAGGCAGCCTTAGGTCTGTGTACTTTGCTCCAATAGCTGCTTTATAATTAAATCAGGAACTATCAACTTTCTGCAGCCTGATTTCTAAGCAAAGTTTACAGCAGCAACAGGTTAGATAAGGCACTCAAGTAAGTGTAGTTTTAGTAAGGTTATCGGGTTAACCAGGACTGTATGAATAAAGAAGTATACCCAAATAAACTCTCACCCTTCAGAATGCAAGCTGATCACCTTCAGCATCACAAATAAGTCATTTGTTCCTCTTGCTTTTTGTTGTTTGGTTTGTTAGCCAGGTGCATTGTCATTCACTTCTGGTTGGATGAAGTCTAGCAGGTAAGGCTGGCCAAGCTGCAGCCTACCCAGACAGGTAGTGCATGGTGGCTCTTCTACCCATGCCTTGTCCATCTCTCAAGCCTCCAGCTCTGCCTCTGAAAGGCTTATTCAGCACTCCCCATTCTCCATTCTTCTGAATTAACAGAATTCAATTTTTAATATTTTTGTGAAATCATAAGGTGTGGGATCCAGAGCACCTGTCATGTCACAGAAGACATTTTCTTTCCTCTGAAGTGCTTTATCCAGTCTGTATGGGCTTAAAAAGATGAAGGGAATGTCTGCACTGATACAATTGTACAGGCTGTAGGCACGTCTAAGCCCACTGTAAATTACCAACGCCACAGCAGCAGTTCCAACAGAGCAGCCTCAAGTTCCAGCACAGGTCAATTTACCCCGCGCTTCTCAGGTACTGCTGTAAAGGCAAGCCTTAACAATCCCAAATGACATAGCATATCTTAAATTCCTGCATGCAAAACTCTTTACAGTCTGAAAATATCTCACTGCTCACAGAGATGATAATATATCTTGCAGCACAGAAACGAGACTTCATCCTTTGGTTAAATTGTTCCCTTCCCTCATACCCCCTTTGTATAAATTGTACCAGATAGATTTAGCCTGTTTCTTAACATAGGCTGCAAATACTAATCAGACCTCCAAAGAGGCCTTCAGGATGATTGACGGGGAAGCCCTTAATAAAGGCTTTCTGTTTTTGGCACGCAAGCAGGAGAGCAAGCAGGAAAGGAAGCAGCTTGAGTTACTTGAAATGCTGAGGTGGAGGCGTTTGAGAAACTGTGAAGGGAGAGGTGTTTGACGAGCCCTGAATGGAGAGCAGCTGCAGAATTCTGATGGGCCTGCTGAAGTGGCCATGAAATAAGTGGTTGTTAAGTCTTGATTTTCCATTTTTGCCACTGGTAGAGAGGAGAGGTACAAAACAGAGTCAGCAAAAAAAAAGAGTGGAACCATCCTGATTTTCACTTGCCTGTGAAACAAGGAGACTGGAGGCCTCCCTGAGTTTTACAGGTCGCATCTGAAATTCTTGCTCTGTCAAGGTCTTAGAGACAGATCCTGTTTTCAAAGCTCTCACTGAATTCAGCGGTACATTTCTAAAGAGATGAGGAAGAGAATTTAGTCTTGCTTCCTGGTACTGCAAATAGTGTAAATGCTGGTGAAGTCTAAGAGCATCTCATAGGAGTAGCAAGGCACTGGAAAGTCACTGAAAAAATTGCCCATGAAGAAGCAAAGTAATGTTTACAGCATCAGGTGTCCTGAGGAGCACACAACAGCCAAAATAACTGCTCCAGGCCAAGAGGATTGGCCTGGAGCAGTGACATGTCATCTTGACTGAAAAATTCATAGCAAATAGAAAGGTCTTAGATCTCCCCTCAAGTTTTTGCAGTGGGAACTAAACTAACTATTGTTATTTGATAACACTAAGCCATAGAAAAGCACGCAGACAAAAGAGGGGGAAAGGAAGACTGTGGGGAAAGATGCAGATGCTACATTTTGCCAATTTTTGTAACAATAAAACTCTTACTCTGATGTATTCCTAAACACTATTCAAATTGAACTTAACTAGATTTCCTGATGAGAACTATAGCTGCGTAGCACGAGGCCTCAGTGAAAGTGAAGAGTAGTTTCTGTAAGTGACATACTGGTTTCACCATAGAAAATCTGCCTAATTGCTAAATTAACTTACTACGTTCCAAAAAGATAAAAATAAAATAATGGAGGTATTTCTTGCAGGGTAAGCAAAAGCTACTAATTTTATTCTACTTACTCTATTCATTCTGTGTTGAGATTTCTCACATTTCCTTTTGAGAGACCTGATCTCAACAGAGTGCTACACCACTGCATGAGTAAACGATATAAGGATTTTTTTTTTTCCCTTCTTGCTTTACTGTTTTTAATATGCATATTGTTATGAAAACTCATCCAAGCTCCCTACTACAAAATGGTGACAGTTTTATCCTATGAAAACTGAAAAGATCAATGCTCTTGGCTAGTTATGGCTAGCAAATTCAAGGGTCATATTTTTAAAATATAATTGTTGTTCAAGTTCTCCACGCAGAATAAATCAAGTGAAACAAGCAATCCCCTATTTGCCCCTGCAAGGTGTAAATGAGCAATCACCTATTTGCCCCTGCAAGGTGTATAAATGTTTAATATTGCAAAACTGGAGTCAATATAATTAGTTTTGACACTGAGTGACCATACGTATTTCTCACTAGCTGGACAGTTTGTTTACTTTGTGCAACACCACCAGACCCCAGTTTGCTCAACCAGCCTTGGAGTGGAAAAAAGTGATGTTTAACAAGTGAAGTTTTATTCAGACTTCATTCTGCAAAAACAGATGGAATTTGATTTTCTCACAATTACTATGAGCTGAGAATAGCGAAATTGTTGCTGTGGTAGTGGAAAGGTACAACAACAAAAATAACATACAAGTCTAACAGTCTTAAAGCTGAAGCATAAAAATATGGCTTCACATATAGATTCACCACAAATGGTGCATTATAGTAATTCATAGGATGATTAGACCTAATTTTACAGTGAGAATAGGTTACTGTAGCTATAATAGTGTATGTTTTTTCCTACTCAGGTCCATTCTAGAAGATAATCAAATATGCATGACATAACACTCATATCCCATGGAAAAAGCATGCGACTGCTGCTACTTGTATGTAATTAGTAATCAGTCAAGTTTTATCTCAATCTTAACTCTTCGTGTTACCTCAGTAATGTATTTATGAGATCTTTCAAGCTTTGTGTCCATTCTTAGAAGAATAATACGTTATGCTGACTTAGACTTCTTTTCAAGAAAAGGAAAAAAAAACAAACAGGTATCCCTGTGTATTATGTAGTCCAATCTCGAAAACTAGTCTACTGAACCTATAAGTTAATTCCCAATACAGATCCATATACACTGACCCAAGAAGCCCAGACTCAAGCACATGGAATTTTTCTTCTGACTTCACTGGGACTTGGCTTTAAAGACAGAACAACTACTTCTTTCACCAGATTGAAAGGCTGAGGTGCAGAGGGCAAAAAAACTCATCGAAAATTCAACAGATGTATCGCTTTTAGAGACAATCAAATTAGCCCAGATAACCTCTGTTTGCCCTCCTTTATGACCTAGTTTAATGAAATCTTGAGGAAAACTTCACATCAAAATGCTGTAGAAAAATACAGATTATATGCAATGTTTTGAACTTAAGAGAGGATATTGTTTCATTTTAGAGGATTGTCTTGCTAGTACAAAAGGTGAATCTCTTATTTCAGCAACTAAATTATTTGGAACTGGATATAAAGAAATATTTGGAGATGGAAAGCTTTAGCCACTATCTAAACTGCCTAAACATTATTTGTTTTTTTTCAGTAGTGTACAAAGGAACCATTATGAAGAGATGAATCACAGCTTGGGATGCCTTTCTCACTTTAAAAAAATATATGTTTTGACTGACATCTCTAAATGCTAATTTCTTAAGCTAATAAGGGAAGTAAAAAAAAGTGATCAAGGACCTAACACAAATTTTATGGATATAGGTGTTCTCTCGAAATATCAGTTGTCAGCTAAGATTTGCCAAGCACCATTGATCACAATTTCAAGAAATACAGAAATAGAGCAATATTTTAAAAAGTTTTGTGTTTTTTTTTTTAAATCAAATTCCCAAATTCTATTAATCTAATTTGGTCTGTGTACCTGGAAATTTTTCAGCTGAAGGTTGTTTTTCTCAACATTTTTTCCTTTGTTAAAAGGAAACAAAAAACTCTAAAAACCTTTGTTAAAATAAAAAAGGAGGAAATAATATATGTTGGAGTGTTTGTATTAGACAAATGGGTCTTCTCTTATTCCCAATCCTTCTTCCAAGAGTTTGACACTATATATCATAATACACTTACTTGAATTATTTAATATAATAAAACTTACCTTACATAATGTTTGTGTATATTCTTATATATAAACATAAAGTTTTACACAGATTTTACATAAATATTAAAAAATATTTCTATTAAGTGCACTTCACAAGCCTCTAATCTGGCATACGTAAAACTATGCTTTTGCTCTTTAATGCTATTCACGGTTCATGTGTAAACATGAAAGTATCTACAACTTTGCTGTTCGGTTCAGCTCTTGACTTAGTCTGTTATATCCCCCAGACCAGCTACATGACTTGTTTGAAAAAAAGTGTATGAAGCTCATAGAGGGTGGAATTGGGAAAATCAGGATACTACCCCAAAACAACTAGAAGAGAAAAAGAAGGAGGGGGCTATATGGAACTGCACAACAGCACAGTAACATATTAACTGTGCTTTCAAATGATATTTTTTTTCCTGCTTTAATATTCTGTGTATTTTTAAAAGTTTACTTTAGAAAAACTCCATGGGGTTCCTGGCAGAGCCGCTCTGCCACAACAGTTTATATCAACCATCTGTGGTGTGCCAGAAGCTTCCCGAATGTTCTGCCACCTGACTCAAAATCCTGAAGCTTTTCATGTTTTTCTGCCAATTTTCATCCATACTATGTCTGTTTCCAACACTGAAAACCTAAAAAAGCAAAATATATATCTAAAAGATGCACAGGGTAGTAAATTCAGCCATAATATCGTGGCCAAAAAAAGACCAAAGATGACATCAACCTTCAAGTGTGGGCTTTAATCATCAAGGACAGTCACATATTCTGAAAATAAAGTTAAAGAGCAAGAAGGCTCCTGCCTCATCTGAGGATACAAAATAGACAAACTCACTCTCGTTTCCTTTTAGCACCTAATAATGTCAGGCTAGATACAAGGCTGATTTCTATTTTTGTAGGTGACCAAAGACTTTTTCGTCACCATTGACAATTCTCTTCTGCTGATGTTTGAGTTTCCCATCTGCAAAGCAGAGAGGATACAACTATGCTTTGACAATGCTTGGTCAGTTAACTATAAATGAAGACAACCTTCTGGAAGATACAGCAGAGCACGATCTGGAAGATCAAAGCAAGCGCAAGAAAGAGAAGGATACTAAAATGATAGAACTGCTATTCTTGCCAATAACAGCAAGGGCCATAATTCAGGAAAGATTCAGGCATGTATTTATACTGCATTTAAACAGAGTACCAGGGAAACAGATCAGCAGCACATGCTCAGGTTCACGGACGGATGTCTTCTGAGAAGCAGACTCTTCTTGAAAATGAAGCCCTATTTACACCGTCAAAGAAGGTAAATCTGATTTCAATGGAGGGTGGCACTGTAGGGTTGAATTCTTACTGACATAGTCAGCATGTAGAAAATGAACATGGTGTGGTGTTAAGGAGCTCTGAAGAGCTGTTAATGGTGTGGAAATATCATGCTGTCAATATGGATGTGCATATGAGCTTTGCTTTTCCATTCTGACTTAAGGACCTTGAAACGCTGTGTTCCAGTAAACTAACAAAAGCTGCCTTGTTTATAAAGATCATCCTGCTTCTCTGAAAAACGTCTGCTCTCCATGTAATCCCAAAATAAAGTCCCAAACAAGCTGAAATCCTCATGGAGTCTGTCTCAGCAATAATTGATACCCACATGCAAGGAATTATGAAGGGCTAGGACTACTATCAAAACACTATATAGGAGAGGGACAGTACAGCAGTGAGAAGCCAGTTTGCATCTGGATGCATGAGAGTAACTCTACAATAAATTCCTCAGAGATGAGCCAGCCCCACCCTTTCAAAAGCTAAGAATAAACCTCTGAGCTATCAAACAGATTTGGTTCAGCTGTTTCTGTACAATTCCACTGAGGTTAGGCATGTGCTAAAGTATACATATCTAGATTCAGATTAAGTTTTTTCTGGTTAAGTTACATTTTAAAACAGATAAAAAACACTTCTTGCTAACACAGCACTGATGCCACAAAACAGATAACTACAATATATTGATATCTTCTAAATCCATCTGACATTTGAGTGATAATATCCATCTTGCTCTTCTGAGTAGCTGCCCAGGAATCATTTAAAAAATAGAATTGGTTTATGAATGAAGATGCTGTAAAATGCTGCCCACTGGCTAGTTCCAGCACAGAAAGCTTTCCTACAGCCCAAAATGACTTTATAATTGTGACCATCCCAACACCAACTTTTTGAGCCTGCAATTATCTTCCAGCTGGGCACCCAAGTGCAGATGCTGAGATTTCTCAGAGGCCCCAGACCATGCTTTCCAGATACTGTCTAATCCTAGCAACACTGACAACATAATTAAAAAAATAAACAAATAAAAAAAAAGTCTATTCCCAGACCATGTTGGAATAAGCCTCCTCTTTCAAGTGTGGGCAGAAAAGTGCTGCACTACAGATTCATTTTGCCATTGTATACCCCAAAGCAATGTCCATCCCTAACCAGAATGTTGGGATCCCATAGTTTACGTCATTATCTCTTGATGGCATTTGCAGAAGCTTCCCATTCTTTTCAATCAATATATTTAACTAAAACAAAAAAGGCAGATATATATATATTTCAAGCAAAGCACCTATTGGTATTGGAGTTGGTTTTGGGTTTTGTTTGTTGTTTTATTTTTGCTTTGTCTATCTCAGAGAATTTTGTCTGTTTGCTTGGAATCCACACCTTGTGTAAGCCAAGTTTTTAAAAGACCTTTAAGCTGTAAATATTCTCAGCATGCACTATTATATGAGTATACATCTCCCAAAGCTTGTGAAAGAGCTAAGTGTTCAGAAGCCAATGTCCTTCTTGAACTTTCCCCACATCCCCTTCAAACTTTTAAAATGGGTAACGAATTTTCTGAGCTACACGCTTCAGCTGGTTTCCTTGGATCTGATGCTGATATTAAGAACACCACCAGCTGTCATCTGCTTTACCAGACTCTAGACAGTGAGTCAGAAATGTGTTGGCCTTTGCATGTACTATCCAGTTTTTGCCAGTGTAGTGGTCCTAAACCTGCACTATCTCCACACTACCAGATTAAGCATGCCTTAAAATGTGTAGATAAGCTTCCATACTTTCTACTAAGCCCTTTTTCGGCTTTATTCTCTATTATCACTGTTATGTTTTTCTATTTACCTTTGCTCTTGTAAAACTTACTGTGGGCTCTCAGATTATAGCAGGAGTTTGCAAGTCGTTCTACAAAAGCCTGTGAGAAGCAGCATGTCAACAACAAAAACACTTTTGTTTGAAACCAGTGTTCACTACATGTTCCACAACAGCCAAAAAAATTCCAAAAGCTAAGCATGTTCTCCTGCCATTAACAGCATACTGTTGCCTGTAACTGTACGAACATTTGAACTACCCTTCACTCATGCACAGCTGGCTGTCTTCTGTCATAAGCAAGAAACCTGCTGCCTCCAATAAGAAGCCACTTTGTCCACGTTGAAAGCTACTACTGATTCTTTCCTCCACAGAAAAATACCTCTCTCTCCTTGTGGTCTCCATGCATCTTTCCCACAGACAACTTTTTTTTTTTTTCTTCACTCTTTCCCCCTCTAAAGAAGGGCTCCAAATGTTTACATTTCTTAATTGAATTTGTGCTGAATGAACTTTGGCTTCTGTTCAACTGTAATTCAGATACAAACTAGAAGGAAGTTTGAATTTAAAGGAGACATGTTAGAAACTCACACCACCAAATGTTATTCAGTGGCATGTCAAACGCTTATCAAGATATCATTTACGACATATGTAATTGTTTCTTGTAATTTGAGTAATACGAAAAACTTTAGCAATAATGGATGTTTCATTGTGTTTCTTTTTGAAGTGCTGTCTGAAACCCTGTTTAAAGAGGATGCTATAATTAGACTTGGCTGGAAATGTCTCGATTAAACACTTTTCATTGAAAAAATGCTGATTTGTCAGAACTGCAACTTTGCACAGAAATGTATGTGCTTTAATGAAATTTTCATGAGAAAGTTTCTCAAGTTAAAATGGGAGAGACGAACCATGACAACAGAGAGCTCACAAAGGTAAGACCTTGCTCTGCTGTCTCCTAAGACAGAAGCCTAACCAAGAGGCTGCTTTGGTCTGGGTTCCCTAGTAACTGATACAGCCTAAACTGCCATGATATTTGATAATAACCTGGTGGTTTATCTTTCCTTCCAGCTCTGATCATCTCACCCGCTTCCTCCACAGTCATCTACTTACTTCCTTACTGTAGAAGTTTTGCCACTTTGGCCTTATCAGATTGTCCTGGCTGTCACTACATTCTCCTTGGCTATGCCTGTTCATGCTAATCTAAACGTTCAATGTTTCTGGATCCAGAACGTTTCATTCTACCAGGTCACCCTCCACACTGCACCTAAAATAGATGAGTTTATCAACTTGATTAGCTTGCTTTATCTGGTACGTGAGAACCAGCACAAACTGATGTTGTCATGTCACTGAATGGAATCAAAGACAACCTCCCCCTGAAATCCTACACAATTCAAGAGTTCAGAGATACCCTTAAAACTTAATCTGTAATGAGAAATACAGTAAATCATTCAGTCAGTTAATTAAGACTGAAAAACTACTGTGACCTTTTCAATCTCCTTATGAAATTCATAAAGAATTGCTTTCCAGAATGAGTAGGATTGCATGATATAACGTAATAGACTGAAGCCAAAACTAACAAGATCTTTGAAGGTCTTGAATAGTCTGCTTCCAGTGAAGTCTAGAGTCTCCTAGACTTGTTACCTGGCACATGAGCTGTATCATCAGTTCTCATGAACAGATTGTAAAATTTGCAATTTCCTAGGAAAAATTTTGTGCTGCAATCTACCCTGATTTTTTTCTGTTGTCAGGCTGCTCACTTCTCATGCCAGCTGCTCCACCCACCTGTTCCCCTGTGTATAACTTAATAATCTACATTTGATATAAACTAGAGCAGACTGAGGAAGTGTAAACTTTCAGTGTAGGATGATAGCACAGGGTGACTCTGGGGGTGTAGAATGTCTGGCAGTATACATACCGCAAGTGCAAGATTTCGATCAGCAGTAATGAACATTATCTCTGAACTGATCTATTCATTAAGTTGGTTGGTGTTAAGGGGGTTGATTTTACAAGGTTCTGTTCATCTTTTAGCCATTCTAGCTTTCCTACATAAATGAAATACTTTTTCCTACTTTATCTTCTTGCATTTTTCAGAACTCACAGCAAGGATTATGGATACAGGCAGGAATTGTAGCTTTTACATTTGGGGGACAGACAAACACACTTATCTTCAAGCCTTTGATTTTAACCTACTCCCACACCACTTTAGAGCTTTCCAAAGTCTTGTGTTGAAGGGATGGTGGAGATTTCTTAGCATTTTAAAAACTTTAGGTTTCAGTGTAACAGTATGAATTCTTTGTCTGGGAAAAAATAGTGACTTAATGTTATAGAAAAGAGCAGTCTTTCTGCTTTCAAACATCAGTTACTGAAAAGTCACATGCCAGAGGTAACAGCCAGGCTGACCAGACTCCCCTCCACAGACAACAGAAGGGAGAGAACTTGCAAATTGCGACTTATTCCATCTTTTATAGGAGGGCAAGAAACACATTTTGAAGTTGCTTATTTCTCTCTATTGACTAGTGAGGCAATCTAGATGAGGAGGTTGGAGTAGATGTGTAACTTTGGGGAGTTAAACGTTTAAAGTTGGAGTGTCACAGAAAGCTCACCCTAAAGATTTTCTTGTACATGCCACTACATACACGTACAAATATTTGTATAACATTACATAAGAAAAGCCAACGTACTTTCATATCACCATTATAAAGAAACAAATCTTTAAAGATAAATTGTAAGTACACTAATTTTCAAGATTATCTTGGAATAATTTATTAATTGAGAAAGTTTTCATGGTTCTCTCAAGCTGGTGGCAAATTTTTCCCCTTTGGAACCAGGAAATACAGCACTAATTAGTTTTCTAATTTTAGATTACCGTATCTTGGTTTTGATTTTACATTCATTTAATTGCCTTTTTAAGCATTGGTAAGGGTTTTAGATATTGAACAAAGGTAGTTTAGCTAAGTAGACAACGTGCTTCTTTATTTAATTGAATATTACCAGTATACAGCCACAGACTTCACCTTATTTAGTCAAGCAGTCTCACAGCCTTTGCTAGATTACTTAAGCAAGTAATATCAGTTGAAGTTGTCTGAATGACTCAGAATTAGATGGCTAACTCATCATTGAAATCTATGGGGAATCAGAAGCTTAAGTCTGGAGAACTAAATAGCCTTCATGGACTTGGGCCTCAGAGTGCCAATCCTTCTCCTTTTCTGATTTCAGTGTGAGCCAAGGAAGTTGAGCATCTCACATCTCTGCCTGGATGTTGAGCTCACTTAAAGCCGGCGGCAGCTCTAAGGACCAATAGTTGGGAACACAGCTATACAGAGAAGTGCAGAGTCCATTCGGTCTAGGACAATAGAAGCAGGAAATGTATCTTGGGGACAAGAAAAAAAGATCTCAGATGATACCATCTAGACTACTTTGGAAGCAAGATATAAAGAGCAGATTAGCAGAAGCCTACTGTGGCACTGCACGGTTAGAATTCACAAGTTTTACAAATTAGAGCCTAGAGCAAAACAGGGAGAAAATTGCTTTAAACCTATGCACCACAGGCTTAAGTGTAATAGCCCAGACAGAGGTAAATTCACACCGCTGTGAGAACAAGAAACTAAGGTTACCAACAATTTAGAGAAAAGAGATAGGATGTCCTTATCCCTTTTGAAAGCAATGACAGACTTCTAGTTCCTCTCACTTAGGATCTGGACTGATCTGTTAGCACGGTGGGTTACCTGTATTTTGTTTATTGCTTCACTATGCAGGAATATCTTAATTTGATTTTTCTAATCATTATGGATTCACAGTGTGTATGCATGCCCTTCTCCCTACGTTTCCTAATGTTCTGTTGAGTGTTTTTCCAAGGGAATCCACCCCTCAGTGATACTAAAGTACAGCACTTATTTCTAAAAGCAGACAACCACTGTTACTGGCTTTCCTCTAAATATCCAATTTTGTATTTTAGACATTGTTACACAAGGTGGCAGACAGGAGCTCACTTTACTGTAATGAAGCTGGAATAATTTTTATTTCTGCAACTGGGGCAAGATGCAGTCCTGAAATCCCAAAACTTTAATCACACACAAACACACCAGCAGTGTATTCTAGCTCACTTTGCAAGACAACGCATGTTGGATGCTTCCAAAAGGCTTCACCTGCCATATACAGCCATGCTTAAACACATTTTGGCACAGATACTTTTTATGTATTACAGTTCTAACATACGAACAGCTGTTCTGTGTGGGCCTGATAAACACTCATTACATGTGTGACATACTTTGTTAAATTATTACAGTGTTATGCTTAGGAAAGAACAAATCCTGCCAGCATTTATGTACGTGCTTGACTTCACCAGCCTGACTCCTCCTGGCATCAAGTATAATGTTCATAAGATCACGGCCTAAGATATCATATGCAGTAACTTGGAATAGAAATGCCTTCAGAAAAAATAACACTTCCCTAGCTGAAAGCTACTGAGATTTCATTGTGATTATCGTCAGCAGCCTCGTGAATAAACATGAGACATTCGGGAATTGACTCTGGTCAGGCATCAAGGAGAACAGCATGAAACAAAAAGGGGGGGGAGAAACGAGGCAGAAGGGCAGAAGCCGATTCTTTATAGCTTCCGAATGCTGTAATTTATTTTGAAAGGTCTGATTATTCCTACTGAAAAGTCAGACAGGCCTACAAAAGAGTGAAACACTCTTGCCGGGACAGAATTTCGCACTGAACAGATTTTGGAAGCAAAAGCTCTGGAATCATGGTAGCTTTGTGTCTGAATTCTGCACCTGGTACTAGAGAAAAGTTTTATGTATCTAACAGCCCTTAGCCACAGATCTGCTTTTCCTTTCCCTTATTGTTAGCGTGGTGGAAGAGAGGCTGAAATAGTATACGTGTGATTAACAAAAAATCTCATGCTGCTCCATGCTTGATATGACCTAGATTTGGAAAAAAGCAAGTACACTAATGTGAATTATCTGGCATCCCAATGACTATCTGGAGGTTGTCTCATTGACTGGCTTGGAAATGTATCCAGCTAATGCTATGATTTCTTAAGAAGCAAAGCTTATCAGACTCTATCTTGTTAAGTCACCCTTCCATTTTCCGTCAAATCCTGATTTCCATAAGTGATCCATTACTAAATCCTGATGCTAAGTGAGAGGACCTTGGAAGGTAACCCATGAGTTTTACGTTAAACAATCTCAAATTACTGAGAACTTTAAATGGTGAGCCACAGACAAACAGAAACAGTGACTTACTTCTTCTATTTCTGATGAAATTCCGTAAGCTTTTGCCTCTGTTAAAAAAGACTCCCAACTGTCACATTCTTTGTACATGCTTCTAGCATTAACTTTGTTAATATTTTCTTACATTCAAGATTTCCTATATCTAAACTGTGGAATCTGGAATCCCTTCCCTACCCATTGGTCTAGCTGCAGGCTCTGTCTGCATCCTGACCCCATTTCAAGACAGGTTTTCACAAATGTTCCTGGCTCCCTCCATGCTTTTCTCCACACCTTGCTTCCCATGGGAAGAAAACCAGACATGAAGGGCTGAAGAGGGCTGCAGTATGCTCTTGCCAAGTTTTTAACTAGGACAATTAGATCTCTGGGTGTATCCCAGTGCTTTGACAGTCATTCATTCTGTGTTTAGAATAGCACAGTCACTATCCCTAGCATGAAAGGAGAAGGTGCTGGAAGCGATCGGAGCCAAGACCATTCCTTTAACAAGGAACAGACCCAAGATATAGGAATTTCATCCTGGAAGAGCTCTGAAAAACAGAATCTTTGAAAGATGGATTGCAAGCAAAGTAATTAATGTCACTAGGACTTCCACCAGCACTGAGGACATTATTCCTCATTGCTAATTTCTATATTAGCCATATTGGACTTGTATTCTAATTTCCAGTTGTATGCAGGCAGGATGAAAGAAGAAGGATTAAGATACTTAACACAAAAATGTTCCAACAGTTATCTGTCAGGGCAGCGTGCAAGGGCTGTACTGCAGGGAACCATGGTCCTGGCTCTGAAGGGACTTGTAAAGGTGAAATTGAATCAACAATAAAGCATATCAGTTTTAGATCAAAAATGACACGTTTTATATAGTTTGTTGAAGGAGGAGGAATAAAGTGTACAGTAATTGACCACTGCTTGTGGGACTGTTGAAGCACTTTCTCGTTTTTTTCCCTTGCCTTCTTATTTCTCCATTACCATTCAAAGGGGCTTCTAAAAACTGCACACCACTGTTAGAGCTTTTAACTTCTTGCTGAGATTTGTGGCTAGCAAGGCTATTGCATTCTCCTATTCTTCTCTGGCAGTGAAGAATGAAGAAAGATTGGAGGTTTCTTTCAGAGACATTACAGGAAGAGAGAAGAGAAGGAATTGCCTTGCTACACAAAGCAGCAAAAAGAGACTGCAGATCCTCTTCAAACACTATTCTGAGACAAGCAAAGGCAGTAAGATCACTGAATAAATGATCTTGAAAACTGTTAGGAGAGACAATCACAGAGAGAATATTAAAGTTCTTAAAGTGTTGATAGATTATGGCATTACTACAAGGAGAGGATCTGGTTTGGAAGGAGATACTCACACTCAGCTATCAAAAGAGTGAATATTATTATCAAACCAGCTGCTGAACATAGCAAATGGAAGGCTGCTTCATCTGACCTTTCTGCTTGTACAAACGAAAAAAAAGCACACTACACTAGGCTTGAGAGACCTGAAATACAGAATTTTCCTGTGGCCTTTTTTTCCTCCATATAATAGATAATGAACAGGAATTGAGGTACTTCTAACCTTATCCTAAGAGCTAAAAGCTGAGAGAACAAGTAGCAGGAACTGACAAAAGTTAGTGTAATGCAGAGATCTAGTATTGCTGAGACTTATTTAGGATTGTGCCAAACTCCTCATTTCATAGAGTTGTGGTTGTCATTAGGTGTGTTAGAAGCTTTTTAGAGAGGAATTCTGCTTTCGTTGTGCAAAATTTCAAACGTACTTGGGCAACTGGATTCACCTGACACTATTCAGTAGGTATTCCAAAATGATAGATGTCAAAAGCTGGACTGACAACCTGCTCTCACCCATCCCATTCAGCCAAGTACATTGCAGGACAGCCTCATTTGTAGATATGCCACTAAATGAGCTATTCAAAGCCTAGCCCCCCCAAAAGAATCACTCCTCTAGCTCCTCTTGGTTTCTCTCAAATTATTTCAGCTTCTCCTGCCTAGTAGCCACACCATACTGGGCTGTAACTCCCCTTTGTTGAGCTCATGGTGTAGCCTGGGCTTCTGTTGCCACGGCTATCTTCACAGCAACCTGACTCCTGAGGCAAGTTGCCCACTTCTGCTGATGCAACAGTACTCCATCCACCTTCTCCTCTCACCATGCTGTCTAGCCAGCCAACAGAACCTGCCTATAGGTGCATTAACAGCCACAGGGAAACACAATTTAGCTGGCTACAAGGAGCAGGACACAGAGCTACATGGGACTGAGCAGTCCCTGAGTAAACGACAAGAGATATGATTGGCGGACAAGAGATATGATTGGTACATTTTAGTAAAGGTGAGATTTTATTTTAAAGAAAATAAAGTCTCTGAATAATTCTACCTTTTTTTTTTTTTTTTGGTAAAGAAGTTGCTGAGGGAGACAGCTTACAATCTTATTTTAATTAAAGCAGGAAAGCAATAGTGAACAATTACATTCCTAAAATGAAAATAAACACAGTTCAACCTACAAATATTGACATGAAACTAGATGAAATTGAACTTACAGACATTAGAAAAGTGTGCTTATGTCAAAGACTCATCATAAGATTATCCTCAATAGGAAAATGCAGACTTTGCTCTTGAAACAAAGCAGTTTCTTAAGATATTAAAAGCAGATCCTCAGGTCAACTTCCTTATCACAAGACTAGATTCTTGTTTGCTATGCGTATCAAAGAGCAGAAAGCAGTCTTGCTCGTACTGACCAGTCTGCTCTTAGTCCTTGATCTTCTACCACACAAACATTCATGGGTCTGCCAGGTTCATTGAAACAGGAGTTTCCAAATAGGTGATGAAGAGTGGGGACATACCTGCTGTTCCACACATACTAATTCCTTTTCCTTCCTGTCACTTCAGTAGTGTGAATCTCAAGCTTTCAAAAATAATCATAAACCAAGTCCCTCTACAGTAGTAAAAATGACTTCATGGAAGCAGGACTGAAAAAAAACAACACGCTGCAGAAGCAGACAGGGTGGGGATTTTCTTGTTGTTCAGCTTTTACAGTGCATTGTTCCAAATTCTCTTAAGAAACTATTATTTCTCTACATACTTGAAAATTAATGGCAGATGATACTATCTATAATTAGTTAATTCCTGGAGATATTTTATAAGCGACATTATTTATCTTCACACTGCTTCATGATAAGATCTTACATCCACAGCCAACAAATAAACATTCTCCTGCTTCATGCCCTTCTTAGAACACCTTATAATTCAAGATTTAACAGGAGCCAAACACGGAAGTGAAAAATTGGCCAGACATCTTTACTAATTAAGTGCATTCAACAAAATAGTTAGAAACAGTTTCAAAATACATTTTCCACCTATACTGCTTTGTAACATTTACTTGGGAAACACATACTTCCAGTCAAACACCAAAGACATACGCACAAGATTCAAGATATGAAGATGTGTACATTCAGACGACAGATTAATCACTAAAGCAGAAAGAGGAGAAAAAGTTATAAAAAAAATCTGTGGCCAATGATTATTAAAACACACACAAAGAATTACTCTTACATTCCATAAAGATGACTTGCTCTGCTTGCAATAGACTTAGGCTTGCCATCTGCAATTAGAAAGCTTTTATTCAGTATCCTCTGCTCTGCAAAAACAACACTGTATTATTAGGATCCCTCTTGAAAAGTATCAGAAAGAGAGCTTAAGTATGAAATAAAAACCTGAATTCCACATGATAACTCTCATGTTCCTGAACTTTATTATGTAAATACTGTAACAGAACTTTATTTTCTTTTCAGTTGAAATTACAAAAAATTCTTCCCAATACCCCCGCTGAGTACCTCCTCACACAATAGCACTGTAAGTTTTATTGATACCAAGAGGAGGCTGACCAGTACTTTGCAAATGAAGAAGGAGGGCCACCCTGTTTGCAGATAGTTTTCTGCATATATTTGCAGTCCTTTCAGCTTGCTCAAGTAGGAGCAGCATTTGCTCTTTGCCATATATAACTGTTAGAAATATTAATTTGCCAAATCAACAAGTCTTCTAAAACAGCATTGTTAGGGTAGTTATAACAAGAAACATAGCTTAGCAACGAGAGGAAAAAAAAATCCTTTTGTCATTTAAAAGAAATAGTGCTCATCATTCTGCTTCTGTACTTCTTGTATATGTATATTCTTGCCAGCTCCTGGAGAAACTAGCTGAGAGAGTTGAACCCCACAGGAGATGCAGATGGCTCTTTGATTTAGTTATTGGTGAAATAAATAAAAACTCTGCCTGTGGAAAGCAAAATGGATTTTGTTATTTTCCATTTGCTGAAGATAAAAGTTCCCATATAAGAAATGCACATCTCTAATGCTGCATTTCTTGCTTATACAGTCACCAGTGACCTAGCATGCACACAACTGTCAAAACCTAGATTAGACACTGTAAATGACCATTGCATTTTCTTCCTAGGGCTAAAGCGTGACGTGATCTACAGCCATTTTTTTTTCTATCTTTGGTAACTGCAGAGTTCATACTCCGGGCACAGCAAAAACACAACACAGAGCTATCAAGCAAAAGTAATCCTCTTTATTTCAAAACAGATGACTAGCTATTTGCATGGTTAAAAATAGCAGAGTTTTCCCTGGGTAATCCACTAGCCAGTCTGGTTTACCTTGTTCCGCCACAGCTCTAGGTCATTCTTGGATTAAAAACAAAAGATTTCACCCTGACTGAAATTCTCTTTAATACCTTCACATCAAACAAACAAACAACCAAAACGATCATCTAGATTATAACAACTTTTTTTTTTTTTTTTTTTTACAACATTTACTTCTTGTCCTTCATCACCTTTTTTGCAGTTGTATTTTTAAATTTGTAAATATTTAATATTGTAGGTTTATTTTTTGGTTTTTATTTTAGGTTTATTTTTACAATATTTTTAATATTGTAGGTTTGTTTTATGTGGTAGTTCAGCTTTTGCAGTAACATTGTTAGATTTTTGTGCTTCCTGTCTGAACAATGAAGGTTCTGCAAGCATAAACTTACTGGGAAAACTGCAAGAAACTAGATGAAACCTCCCTACGCCTTTGTGAACTGCAGAGAGCCAGTGCCAGCCACAAGAATGGGTAACGCTGGCTGAAGGGGCTGTGCCACAGGGAGCATGTGCAACACCTTGTGGGGACCACGTCTCCTGGCAGGGCCCCAGGAAATATTTAAAACTCCCCTCTACCAAGAAAGCACCCTCCTGTGGACATGGCAGCAGACACTGCTTGCTGCCTTTGTAGCACACAGAGCAAGGATTTTGCACAGGAGTCCAACTTTTATCACAGTGAGTGAGGTCCAGTGAATGTAACTGCAAATAACCAAATGTTCCTGTGTGACAGCTTTAGATATTCATTGTAGGAATAGACAGATCGTGGCAGGTAAAATAACTCCCTCCTCTTTGCAGTTTTACAAGTTCTGAAGTTGCATGTGAGTATACAGTAGTTGCATAAAAAAGGAAAAATCAGGGGCTTGTTTAGAAGTCAGTACTATGATCCAACCCATCACATCAATGTGTCAAGATGAATGGATTCTTAGGGAAACGGCAGGTACAGGCAACAATATTTTGGCCATCAGTAATAGACATAAACCTATCTCCTCCTTTCCCTCCCTCAAGAAATACAGATGTGAAAGGGAAGAGAAAAAGAAGTCAGAATCTACATGTTTCTGAAGTAAGACTAAAGAAAAAAGCATTAAAAAAAAACCCTCAAAAGGCACTCAGATTAGCTTTCTGAGGAATTTCATGCTTACCAGCAATATCACTTTTTTAAGAAAATAAGTATATACAACTTTCAGCCCCATTTTAAGACATAATCCTCCCTGAGAAATTACTGGCAAGGTATCTTTTATAACATTGCACTAATATAGATCTCTGGTAACAGCCTTACACAGGCTGTCACTGCTATTCTCTGATGTAGGAGGGAGACAAGTATGTGAGGCAGCACAGACTGGCAGAGCAGGCTATACACACTACACTTGCCAAGAAGCCTGAAGTATAGAGGAAAACTGTGCCATTCAGCCAAATTTGGAGCCTGTGGAAGTCTAGCAGCGATAAATAGTGACACCTAAGGGAAGGAATGGAGCATTCCCAGGTGGGAAAAAAAAAAAAAACAGCTATCCAAAGTCATGTCAAAATTACCTTTGAGATTCCCAGGAAAGAAACAGTTGTAAAATGACAAGTTATCTACCACTACCTGGCCAGAATAGGAAGACGACAGAAAAAAATATATATATCTGTAATTAGAAGTATCATCTAAGGCAACTTCATCTACCTTTGTCCTCTATGTAGAATTGACAAAACTCCTGGTATCCAAGAAACTTTCCACATGCAGAACTTTTAAAGCAGTAAAATATAACAACATCAACATTATGGTTGATACCAGATCAATTCCACGGAACAATCAATTCCTCCAAAAATGGTCAGATTCATTCTCTCTGTGGAAGAAGTCATTTTCCCCTCTGGAACAATATGTTGGTAGCTTCAAATGGCACAGAATCAACAAAGCTTGCACGTCCTCTAGATACTCTTGGTGGTAGCAGGCAATAGGTTTGTTTTCCTGTTCTGCTATTCTACAGGCTATACCGCCTCAGGAACATGCTTCTCACAATAATTTTCTGGTCCCTGTCTCTCAGAGCAGATCCCCACATTTGTACCATTCAGCAACCATAATGCTTAAAGATTCTGTCACTTGAAGTAGAAAACTGCACTGACAAAAGAATTATATAGGCTTACCAGGCTAGGAGACAAATCTTCCCTTCCTTTCCTTTCCTGCTTTAACACCTCTGAGCTTAATTTTAGCCCAAGCAAGTCCCTGTCAATGCCAGTAAAATACTTTAACTGAGAATTAGACCTCAGAGACTGCAGGAAATTGACCTTAAGTTACAGTCTCACCATTCTGACATCTTCTGTATCGTACTGTGTCATGTTCTTGTTTGTCCATGTCCCGCAATACAGCATCTGTGTGTTTCTCTAGCTTAATGTCACCAAATGCTAGTTTACACAGAAGGGCTTGCTTAGGTTCTAGCTCGTTATATACTGTACAAACACAAATTAGCAGCTTACAAAAAATTATTCTGCAAGCTTCAATATCTGAGATCATAGAAACAGACAGTTTATTGTCTTCCGTAGCAGTATAATAGTAGATGCTTACAGAAGAGTGTTAACAGCACAAGTATGCAGTTATATATTCCCCGTACTCCTCCAGCTTCCAGCAGCCTGTGGTTTGAAGAATTAACTCCTTTATATGTAAGTGTTATAGCTGTGTTTAATGAGCTTCTCTTCCATGACTCTGAACCTGTGCAAACCTTTTGGCACCTACAACGTTCTTTGACAGTGAACTCCACAGTTCAGGGGTACACTATGAGACAACTTTTTTCATTTTGTTTTGAAACTCCTGATAGTTTCATTCGATGCCCTTCTTTCACAGACTGGAAAAGACAATGACCAATTGCACCCTATTTGTAGTTTCAACATCATTCAACACTTTTTAGGCCCTATTATATCCCCCCAGAGAACTCTTTCGCAGACTGGAGAATCAGGTTTACAGTCACTTCTCATGTGGAAGTCATTCTGCAATTTTGATCTTCCTTGCTATTGTTTTTGCTCTTGACTTACTGTATCAGAGCAGTTATGGTATTTGTTTTGTTCACGTTCCATGTTAATCATTCCTAACACCTACCTGCTATTTTTGTAATCACCACAGAGCACTGAGCTGACATTTTCATAGAACTACCCATATCTACAGTATCTCTTCCCTGACTGGCAATAGCTAATTCAGAAGTCTTCATCACATATATAAGTAGTTAAGAATCATTTTCTTCATCTGTGTTGTTTTACCTTTCACTGCAGTGAACTTCATTATTTCTTATGCAACCAATGTGACAACACCCTTCTTCAGCTCTTTGCAGTAACCTTTAGTTTTTACTGCTCTGCACAGCTTAATGCCATCAGCAAACATTGCCACCTTCCCCTTTACTGTTCCCTAGATTGCTGACATTGAATAACATGGTGAAAAACCTACACTGAGAAAACCAGGCATTTGTTCCTATCTGCTGCTTTCTGTCTTTTCAACTGTGACAAATCTGTATGAAGGCCTTTCCTTTTATCCTGTGGTGTTTTGATTTCCTTTAAGTATTGGGGGGGGGGGGGGGGGGGGGGGGGGAGGGGCGGGAAGGGAGGTGTATTTCTGAAGACCTTTTAAAGTCAATATGAATTACATCACCCTTGTCAAGCACACAACAGTGATTCCTTCAGGGAACTACAACAGAGTTGTGAGACACAATCCCCCTGCAGAAGTTACACTGGCTCTTCCTGAATATATTATCTTTATCTACGGCTTCACTACCCCACAGAGACATTAGACTTACCATTCAGGAATATTCCCAATCCAAAGTCCTTTTTAAAAATGGTGACACATTTTCCACCTTCCATAGTACCAACACATTTTTAAGTGATGGCTTGTATAACACAAGCAAGGCTCAGCCATACCTAAATAAATCTCCAACCATTCACTCCCTCCTCTCTATTTCACATTCACGCCACCTTTTTCAGAATGCCATAGTAACCTTTCCCATCCATTCTCTAAGGAAAGCACAGAAACTATTAGCAACAATTCCTTATTAAAAGCTTCTAATTTGTTTGGGTTTGGGTTGCTTGCTTGGTTTTTGTTGTTTTTGAAGAAGGCCTTCTCCTATATGAAGTGGGCCTAATGACCAAAGTTTCTATCCTTTACAAAGTAGGTGGATTACAAACAAAAACAGCAGCCTTTTTGACATTCATTCAAATTCTGACCTCAACTAAAGGATAGTGCAGAACACCATAACAACAGTATTTGGAGTGATAAACATCACATAAGAGCGATCAACATCCATCTGCTCAGGAACGTGCATACAAATAACTCGGCAATGATAAAAACGTGATTTGGAACAACAGGTCTGATTAGCTATAAAGTGCAGGTCTCTCCTGATTTTAACTGTTATTTAGGTTTTGTTAAGGAAATTTAAGGGAGGAAAAAAAGTTTTCAGTGCTATACTTTTAGTGACACTTAGGCATCAAACTCTGATTTTGTGCACTTGAAAACCCCTCTCCTTTCAGTAATCTTCAGTTTTGCATAAAATATAAACAAAAGGGAAAAAAAACAGAAAATTATATGCATGTGTATGCTTCTTACAATATACAGTTGGTGAACATAAGCAAAGGATTTACATTTATAGAACAGAGGTGGCAATTAGAAGATCACACTACTACTCCAGGTTGAATGATTTAGATCTTTTGTGGTATCACTGAGTAATTGCCACTGAGCAAATCAACTTTGTGAATGTCATGAATACTGAATAATTGAGAAACATGAATTTTCAAAACCTTATTGATACCAGACAATTTAAAAAGTCATAATCATCTTCTAGATTCTTCTGTAGGATAGCATTATTTGAAAGAGGTTTAAAATAAAGCTTGACTTTTAAATATGAAAGTATCATTTATTTATTAACAATAATACAGTTCATGCTCTGTTTAAAGTAACCCAACTCATCGTTTCACTAGGGAAACTCCAAGAAAACAAGTACAACAAGAGGAGCTTCCTACTGAAGCTCCACTGTTGACATTCCTTTATGGCAGACTTAGGATCCAGTCCAATGAAAATGTACCAGAAGTATATCTGTTCTCCAGTGTTCTTAAAGACAGTGTAGCAGTTGAAAAGAACGTAGATATATAACCTGTTGCATACCCCTGCCAAACGGTAAGTCAAATAACTATTTTTTGCTATAATAATAATTAATTAATATCCCAGCGCAGCTCCAGCAAGAGCTTGTTCTTAAGACACATATATTGGAGCAGACTGATCATTGCCTGCTCCACGGCAAATGGTTGTGATCCGCATTTGATATGAACACACACAAACCATATCCATGTAGCTCATTGAATTCTTACGCATGTTTTACCCCCTTTTGTAATCTTTGCCAACTAACCCAACTTACCACCTCTAGTATCACTTCTTGCAACAGTCTGACCTGCACAGCTTGCCACCGAAGTGTTTCCAGCTTCCCTCTCCCTGGGCTTCCTCCTGAGAGTTTAGCTGTCCAAAGTATAACTGACAATATCAACATGAGACCAGTAATAGAGATCAAAATTTAACAGTGTTCTGGGGAAAGGAAAAGAGAATTGCACTACATCAGGAAAAATATAAAAGCTTACCTTCCATAGATGTAAGAAAGCTGTTCCCTTCTTATAAAAGATATCAGTCAGTAACTGGATTAATTTAAACTAGTTTGAGTATAACAACTGCACAAGCACACTTGAATAATAAAATATTTCACACAAATTCAAAGAACAGTTTTACTAACCCAGGCTATTTATATAACCTTGTACTATAAAGAAATTTCCTGTAGGGATTTTAATCCCTACAGGATTTATTATTAATTAATTAAATTTACTAGGTATTTTAATTTTAAAAATTTAATTTTTAAATGTATTAAGTATAATAGAAAGTTACATCTTAGTTTTAAGGAATAATAATATAAAGTCTGTTCTTATAAGTAGAAATAAAATAGTTGTAGAACAACATTTCTTTCATCTTTATTCAAGTCTCTTGGTCTTTTCTTTAGGCAAATATTCGATATTCAATAATATTTTATGACTTATGGGTGAGAATGAAGAAAAGTCATCACAGGGGAATCCACAAAGCAATCACATTTTTTTGGTATCATATTTGTTGTGTAGCTGAGAAGTTTAGGATCTGAGAGATACTTCCCTACTTGAATGCCCACAGTTAGATGATCCCAATCTGCTCTATACTCCAGCCATCTCTTCCCAGCCTCCCACTCATTAATAGACAATGGTGCAAGGAGACAGCAACACAAGCCTTTACTGAATTCAGTAGTTTGAGAGATCTTGCAGCCCTTCCTGTAAAAATACTAGGAACATAAACTGAACCTATTTAGAAAGGACACCCTATGGAAAAGTCTCTCATAGTCCCATCTCTTATGTTCCTTTAACCTCTGGTAACAGCTGAATGATGCACGGGGCAGACTTGTGGATCTCCAGCAGGTATTTAACATGCAATTAAATCCCCTATCCTGGGATATTTGCTTATAACTACCTCTGGCCTTTGAATTGCCATACACAAAGAAAAAAATAAACTGACTGTTTACAGGGCAGGAATGCTAAAAACGCATTCCATTAAAATAGTAAATTAGTGCTGACAGTGTCCCTTTTAACTGTAAGTTTTGAGAAGTGAAACAAGAGGAAGCCTAAGCTTAAACATGTTTATTTAGCTAGAACATGAAGGGGCTCACTTTTTCACCTGTTCTGCTAATTTATACGCAACCTATTTCACTCTTCAAACATGCAAACAATTCAAACTTTGAGGAAGGGAAAAAAAAAAAGTCATGTCAACCCTTTCAAATGGCCATTTGTCATCATGGAGTTTCCTAAACCCTAAATCCAAGACCTTGTCCATTAAGCGCAATCCTCTTGGAAAGCAAAAAGGCACAGAGATGTTAAAACAAATCTAGTAGACCGGTTCAAAGGTATTCCAAGTGTCTAATCAGAGTAAACATCAATGTTATGTAGATCGCTATGAGGATCTTGCTATTCTCTGTATTGCAATACACTGCTCTATTAATGGTGTTCCTTGTGTTACCAACTCCCTCAAGCTTACCAGCTTTCCAAGATAGTTTTTCCTGAGTTGATGTTGACTAGCATGCCTGGGACAGTCCCTCGCCTTTCAGTTTTGCAGTGGTTTAGTCCCTCCCCACCATGTCTTACATGACCCTGCCCACAGAACAGATATGACAAATTTTAAGTTTTACCATGTAAAAAACAATCACATCTCTCCTATCATCACACAGGCCAGACTTACACCTTGGCACTGACGGATATAACACTTGGAGTGGTCTGGAGAGGGAGCGTGCCTGTGGAATAGTAATGATCTACTTGGTTTGGAAACTCACTAACTGCAAGAACAAACTGAGATCCTCCAGCCAGTCACTACACTTCTGTGGCTAGAGAAACGTTACAATCTGCTTGTCTGGTCATAGCACACTACTTATAATGAATAGATAAGAGAAATGAAGGAGAAGATGAAGTAGAGAAATGGGATGAAGGAAGAAGGAAGGAAATTATGGAAAAAATAGAATACCGGAGACAGATTCGCTAGGATTCAGCTGATAGAGGCTTGGCAATAAGTGTCTGATGATAAGCAGTTGTTCTGACAATTTGTGGAAGTCAACCCGCAACTCCTGTCAGGTTTTAGGATCAGCTGGCAACTAACTGTTCCCAGCTCCAATAGTTATCACAGCATAAATAGTTCATCTGAAGGAAAAACTAATTCTCCCCATAGGCAGGGAGTCTTGGTCTCCTATTAAACTCCAGGTGGAGTATAAACTGCTCTCCTAAATGATAAAACACACAAAAGGAATATGGCAGATTCTTGACCTTTTGTCCTTTACTGAGACAAGCACTTATTGCAGAGTAGCTGTCCATCTGCTCTGTTAATACCATCTACATTTCAATAGCATACAGTGATAAAAAGCAGCTGTTCAGCATCAGAAAATGTAAAGTTTACCTAATTTAACACCTGGCACAAAATGCAGCAAGTTATTATTAAAAAAGGCAAGTATATTGGGATGCATTTCAAGGAAAAAACACAGACCCATGCTTAACAGATTATTTATGACATGTCTAGTCAAGTATAAGAATACTCACTTCATTTGAGTTTTAAACACAGACCACTGATATCAGTAACCTCTATTCAATCTGACTAGAGTAACCTCTACTGAGTGCTAACCATTTGAATTACCGACTCTCACTGACTTGTTAAAAAACCATCATTTCTGTAACTTCTCATTTAAGTTATACAAATGATGAAATGGAATGTTTTGTGAATATTCCTTTGCAAGCAGGGGTATTATCAGCTGTATAGATACATTTCTGGAAAAGAATACGAGGAATCAGACGCAATCAGGGACTAATTGTGCATCGAAGACTAAAAGAAAATGGAGCAACAGAAGTGACAGAACACAAATATCCAGAGTGTGTGACTGCAGCAAAGAGAAGGGCAGCCAAAACACAAAATGAATTAGTGCAGTCAAATCAGAGAAAATTGGATGGGTTATAACAAATCATGAAAAGAATAAAACTGAAGACAACGAAGGACTTTTAATAAATGAAAGGGCTGCTGAAATTAATGAGGCACATCTAATGGTTGAGATACTGCACTGCTTTACAAAAATGTCTTCTATGAGGCAAGTTGAGAAGAGAACTGGCAAGTCATCAAGTAGTATAGACATGTAATGCATTGTAGGTAAGAGAGGACTTTAAAATGTGACCATATATACCTAAGACCTTAACTATAAGAGAGGGTGGGAAAGGGGAAAGCAAATATGATACCACCTTAATAAATACAAATAAAATCCTTGTGATTGTTATCAGTAAACCCAGCTCCAGTTACTGGCTAAATAATGGAATTAAACCATTTACTGTGTAGGAGGTAAAGTGAGCTGTTATCCAGAAACATCATGGATATGGATGATTGGGTACAGCTTATAAACATCTTACACATGCATTTAAAAAAATCAAAGGAAAAATAGGAAATGGAATTTTTGAAATTTATTTCATGGAATATTTGGGGATTTCAATTTACTTCTGCATAACAGTATTGTAAGAAGTTGCATTAAAACAAAAGTCCAGACAAGGGAAAGAAAGTAGAAGATATTAAAGGTGGTCCTATCATTCCTTCTAGTACCCTTTGCCCTGACTTCGCTATTTAAACTCCTTAACATCTGTTCTAGCTGTTTCAGTCCTAACCATGATATAATATAGGTCAGTTGATGTGCCTGCCCAAGGCTTGCTCTGTGAATCTCCTCTGGAAAGAGCAAATTGCAGGTAAGAATGCGGCAGAGGGTATAACAAGATCTTGTTGCTGACTGATGTGTACATTATGTTCTTAGTCAAATTACTTTCTGTGGATTTCCTCACATCTGCAATAGGGCCAAGGGCTAGTAATACAAGAAGGGTTTTCGGATAGCATTTTGGAGGATTAATTGATACATGTAGAAGACTTAAACATTGTCTTAGCAGTGCTATATAAACTTATAAATCTGAAACAATTTGCCCACTCTGTATATGCAACTCTGCTTTCTGTGCGGGGATTGTTTGGATTTAGCTGCCTGTTCAACCACTGTCACTAACATGCACTATTCAAGTCTCCTTATTTATTCATCACTGTTCAGGGAGAAGACTGAAATCAGCATGGTTAGAATATGACCTTTTTGTTTCAGTTCTTATAAATAATGTCATGAGATCGTATTTGCGCTCTCCCTGATGCGAATAGTTTCATAAGTGAATAGAAATAGAAGCTTTCAGAAGTTTTGCAGTCACAAACACGGCATTTCCCCTAAGCGACAAAACAACAAAAAAGTGCAGTTCAACCTCTAAATCGCAAGAATATAGAAAAGGCAAATTTGACCTATTTACTCAAGGAAAAGTGTATTAGCATTTCCTGTAATCCTCACTGATATTGACAGGAAATGTAAGAGTTCTTTTTTTTTTTTTCTCCACATCTTCAATAACAGAAGAAAAGAAATCATTTTACCCTAGTACTGAAGTAAATCACTCCTGCCCAGTGCTTTGATTTTACTCAGAGATCAAAATACTTTGCAGCTATTTACAAAAAATTCTCTCTGCCTCACAGATGGAGTACGTGAAACAGACTCTGGCGACTTGTTTAGCAGCTTTACATCAAAGGAATGTCAGGACTCTAATTATGGCCGTGTAATTCTCTGCTACGTGATCACGACCAAGCCTGGTCTAGCTCCAAAGCAGGCCTTGCACTGAGTGGAAGGTGGCACCAAATGACCTCCAGACGACTCTCTCAATCTAACGTTATTCCATGATTCTAATTTGCTTCGTATCTCTCTGCTTCCCAGCCTGGACATACAAATCACTATACAGATTTCAAGCCCCTGATTCAATGCATTGCTAGGCTCTTCCCAAAGTCAGCAGCTAAACAGAACCTAGTAAGACACAGAATTTTAAACAGCAAAATCTGGTCCTTAGCATTTAAGCATCATAATATGTGGAGTGACAACTGAGTATCATTACAATTTTTAAAGTAAGTCTAAGCAAACAGCCTTCCTCCACAGCGCAGAACACCCAGCTGTTCTCAACTGGAAGAAATCACCCATTGACTTCACTACATGTAAATAAGTGAATCGTATTTGTAAACAACTGGACCTGTTTAACAATAAAGATGATACATCTAGTTTTAAAATATAAACTTCATAGAATTCTAAACTTTGCTGCTAGTACTGAACACAGGAGATCTCTTCTGTGCTGCAGTTTTGTTTAGATGTCAGTCAGTATCCAGTCAAAGTGGTTTGTTTTCTTTCCTCTGGGAAAACAACTTGAAAGCATAGAAAATATCAATTGAGAAACAGGATGGAATAGATTTATTTTAAAGCAAAGAGATGACCTTGTATTAGCTACCTTGACTAAAAGATCTGAATAGCTTCTTAGGCAACCAACAGGGTTATAAAAATTCTGAAAAATAGAATTACTTTTATTTCAACTCTTTGCAAATTGGTACACACGATTGCTGATACTAGTGTCTTTATGACATGGCATTGCCACAAGTAAGTGGTCTAAAATTAGGACTTTTTTAAAAGGCAACCCCAGACAGTTACCTTGCAAGTCTTCTGAGTTTTGTTGATGTACCCGTGTTTTCATAATTATCTCATTTGCCTTTTAGCAAGGACAACACATCTTATGATTTGTCAAATGTCAGGGGTTGTGCTGATCATGCTCTAGCATCAACATTCTTGTTTTATTGCTGCTTTCTCTGCAGTATTTGCAAGAGATTCTTAAATCCTTGCAACTGCAGCTTTTCTAATTTTATTATTTCAGTTGTTCCACATTCATCCAAGGGCACTTTCAAAACTTTAATGTAAATTGTAATTTCTGGCTGCTAACCACAATACATCACCTAGGAACCAGATAGTTGTTTATTTAATACATTTGGGTCTTTGTTTTTTTACTTTCCATTGTGTTTGTTTCTTCCAGATGTATTTTCTTTTAGAGGTTCAAAGAGCTACTTAACCACAAAACTAAACCACAAAACCCACTTCTGATGGGCTGGAAAGAGTTTGGGATTTATGGAGTACTTCCCTATTTACAGCTGAAAATCAATTGCAGGTCATCATGCCTTTTAGTTTATGATCTTTTGAACTGGAGTGCACTTGATTAAACAGTTACCATCACCTACCATCTTCCTGTCTATAAGATATTCCCCCATAACAATCAAGAGGAGCAAATCTGTGAAACTACTTAAGTGTTGCAATTCAGAGCCTGCTGCAGTTGATTAGCTCACCAGCAAAGACACAGCTAGTACCTTCGGTAGGGAACAGAGGGAGCTGAAGAGCTGACAGGAGAGGTAACCTTCCACAGACACAAAGATAGATGGGGAGGTAGCAGCTTAAAGCACCGGAGGTAAAACTGACAGAACATGTCTGTCAGAGCCTTTGTATGTTTTTAAAAAGCACACAGTCGATGTTTCCTTTGAGAACAGAAAGAAGGCACACAGAGATCTTTCTCAGGCAACATACCTCTAGCTTTGTTGCCGAAGCCACTGCCTTTTACATTTACATTATGCCACTGCCTTTACACTTCATTCAAAAGGACCTACTGCGCTTTATGCATTTTTTTGCAATATCTACCCAACCTTTGGTTTCCATCAGAGAAAAATTATCAAGGAGCAAACAGACTGCAAGGGTGAGCCCCCATGCTTGCTAGCTTCAGCTGTCAGTCTTTTTTTTTTTTTTTTTTTCTTTTCCCCTTCTCCTTTTCAAGATGGACTTCAGAGCTGCATTTCTATCCTTCCAAGGAGTAGCTTTCAATTCTTTCATTCTCAGAGATTACCCACACAAAGAAATTAACAGGAAAAAGTACTGTGGAACCAAGTATGTAGCATGTATTTAGTAGCTGTTATGAAATCTCTCTCTGCAGATACTCACAGCCAAACGAGGGTGCCTCTCCCTTCACTGGTTGCTTTGTAAAGTCTGGGCATAGGGACCAGACATAGGACATAACCAGAATATCAACAGCAGATGATCGGTACAGATCTGACTTGACTGGACTACAAGTTTTCCCCTCATGAACTGTGACCAAAATTGAATACAGGGATCCATGCTAGCTTTTTTTTTCAAAAAGAAAAGACACGTTTCATGAGAAAGAGCAGGAACAAACCATAAGGAAGACCAAATTTTATTTTTTTTTTTTAAGTTCCAGGCTTATTTCTTCCCAGATAGTTCAAATTTGGGGGGCTAAGATGTTTCTGCCCCCAGTTCTACCTTATTCTTCACGACTATCCTTTAGTTCACCCCAAGCTTTTTGTTCTGTTTCCCTGCCTGGGTTCCAACTAAACATTCTGACACATCCAAAAGAAATGCACTGAAGTACCTGACACCTGCAGTAAAGTATTAGTACTTAAAGATGTCTGAAGTTCATGGTCCCCATTCTTCACATTCATATTCGTTATTATATTTAGGCATGTATTATTAACAAAACATTGCAAGACAACACACTTGTCTTGGCTTGAACCTGCAAAATAGCTCTAATCTAATGACTACAAGCCACTTCTCAGTTCTCTCATGAAGAGCTTCACCTTGTCACACAGCCCCTTCCTCAATGGTATAAATCAGTAACATTTCTTTTTCTTTCCCATAACAATGCTTAACTACTATGTCCACAGTTGTTCACTTAGCTTACTGTAGGAGATATGAGAACTATATAAGGAGCAAATCACAGGTTTTATTTGCTTGCTGCCTTTGTAAATAGCTTGCAATATGTAAAACCATGAAGATGAATGTGTAATAGGAAAAAGGAGGTACAATTCCTACCTCCAAGAATCTTACCATATGATACTGTGTGGTACTTATTCCCGTCTCTAATGGAAAGGAAAATGTCGTTTTTACCTTCCTTCTTCTGTCTAGCCTGATCTAAATGTAAACTCTGTGGTTACTATGCATCATATGTGTAGAGACCACCTATTACAGCTCATTACTCTCAGCTAGGACCAGCATATTTGCACAAACAATAATAAAAGCCACAAGAAGTCACCTGACATCTTCCAAGTGTTATTTTTCTGAGTTGCACAAAGAAATAGGTCTAGATTAATGAGTTTTAGCAAGTTATGTTGATGTCTAGCATAGTTGATGGCTAGCTAGAGCTGCACAGCTGCTTAACAGAAATTTGTGAGCTAGAGATTCCTACGGCCGTGCGCGATCACATCTCGTAATTCTTTCTAGATCTCAGGGAATATCCAACAATTTGTTTTGAACCAGCCTAGTCCACAACAGGACTGTTATTAAGCATGGCAGTAATAGCTCACAAACTATTCCTCAGTGATGGAAATGCAATGATATAATACTCGAGCAATCTGTTCTAGAAGGAATCTTTAAGACACCAAGGGTTTTCTCCTCCCCTCCACTCCCTTATTTTTAGTGCTGACAAATAATTGCACTCCAGCAAATGAGAGATTTAAGATTCCCTTTTGTTACTGTTAAATGTCATCGGTAGCAAACATGTTCCTCTGCTTACAAAAGGCAACAAGAGGAAAACACAACTAAGCTGTATAACATGATACAAACACATGATTAGCTAAATAACCAACATGCATTTCATGCTCTATCCTTGGAAATTGTTATTTTCACATTTTTTCTTTGCCTATAACCACACTAACATTTTCTTTCTGTAAATATTCATATAAAATGTATATCTCTAAAATAAATAAATAACCCAGAATTCTCCACATCCTCGAATTACCCACGAGATGGCAGTGCTTGCATCATACAGAGCAATCTGACCTAAACAATTTTCAGTACAACCTTTTTCCCCCCGGCGATTATGCATACAGCTGTCAGAAGATAGTATTTTCCTCATATCCAGACAAGACTCTCACCATTCAGCAGCTGGTTCAGCATTATTTACCATGCTGTAATAATGCATTTTACAGACTACCAGTCAATTGACAGCAAGTTTGGAGAAAATGTCTTGGGGTTGACTCCTGTGAACATACTAGCCTCAGAAACGTATAAAAAAATTGCAGGCTTCATCTCTGGTGCAAAGTAACGCAAGGGCAGCTAAATTTGTTGGTTTATCTCCTCCAGACAGCTGGCTAGCTATCCAGTACCCACTCAACAGCTTAATCCAAACTGGTGATGAATTGTAATAATCATTTATCATTCTATGTATGCCTATGCAGCAAAATAAAAGCATGATTGTGCAGGTGTTGCAACGCATGTACTAGTTTAATATAGCTATTACAGGAAATAATAGTATTGAATACAAAATAACATATGCTGTCAACTCAGCTATGAACTTCACATATACCCTTAGTTTTCATTCAGCTTGCTGATGTCATTCATGCTAACAATATTAAACATACACAGAACACCTGCATTGCATACAGTTGTATCTGCATTTAGCTGCACAGACATTCACCGTCCCGATTAAATCATGTTTTACCTGAAAAGCAAGTAACTATCATTGCTGTAGACAAAGGAGCAAAACACGAACATTTCTGCTACTGTGAAACTATTACCACTCTGAAGATATGTAGGTAAATGATAGAAAAGAAAATCTAGTGCAATGTTGGTACTACCATTTTCTACTCTAATTAAAAATAAAAATCTTCCCTTCAAAATAGTAAAGTATCAGTCAAGCAAGAACAGGATCATGACCTTTTATCTGAAAAGGTTTTCACATAAGACATACTTCACAAATGAAATATTAATTCCCTGTTCTGCTTTCATCCACAGTTTACTCTTACATTCTTTAATAGATGTTCCAAGGCCAAATAACATCAACCTGCAATTTCAAACTTTAGTAAGCCTCTGAGAATCTCCTGTTCTACAGTAAAAGAGCATCAGAGGAGCAAAAGTTCTAGCATGTCCACAGCACAATTGTTTTCCTGCTATTCAAAATGAAAGTCAGTGTGCTGCAAAAATGTTTAATTTATTTAAAAAATATAAAATAAATTCAGACTACAAGTATTTTTATAATATGGTAACAGCAGACTCATGATTATTGTGCCAGTAAAAGATCAGACAATAAAAAAAGAAAACCAGATGGAGTAACTTTTGACATATGTAGGTTTGCACACCAATCAAATATACTGTATATACCAGCTGGTGTAAACCCAGCTCACATGGGACCATAAGCCTGTATATTAATGGCTAAAACACTGAAATAGGGCAGTTACTGCATTTGGACTTGGAATGAACTTCTATGCTCATACTCTTTTTCACCCCTGCATGTCTTGCTAAATTTGAATTCCTCTTATATAAGAGCAGAATTACAAACCAGCACAATTTAAACTACTTTGGCATATGTCCTTGTTAAGCAGATTAATAGCCTAGTTCCCTATCATCTGCTCTGGCTAACTACTAGTTTCCAAGTGTTACAGTTTTCTGTTCTATAAAGTAGCACACACGCTGAAAAAAATTTTTTTTTTTTTTTTTAACCTGTAAGAGCTAGCATGTTTCCTAAAATTTCTCCAGGCTTGATTTGGAACTAAACCTTATTACTTATATGGAATTATTACTTTCTTTCCAAATTCAGACCTCAGCAAATATTTTTCTGGATTCTGGAACGGCTCAAGGTTACTTGATGCCTATAGTCATACTTGCTCTTTTGTCAGCAGCTAGCTTCTCGTGCCCTTCAGCTAGATGTATGACTGAGAGTTATTCCTGATTGATTCATAGCTGACCTTAAAATTATTTAGTTTAAGGCTTTGGCTTCTCAAGAATAATAGTTGGCTGCAGTTGACAATCTATGTAAAATACTTGAATTCCATATTATTTCCTACTCTGCAAAGCAGAACAGACCACTACCATTTCTGGAAGAGACGTGACTAGCTTTACAGCAAACTGTTCACTTTCTAGCCCATTCACACTACCAGAACCTGAGAAACTCACCAAATTTCCCTCACTTACCTCTTGTGATTTCTTTATTGATGAATCAAATTATTTTCCATCTCCTCAGATCTGTCAGGATGAGTGATCCTAAAGGAAATGGTAAATTGAGAAGTCATGATGTAACAATATTCTCAGTCTAAGTCATCTATAGAGAATAAAGGTGATATTCACAACAATGCTAATGCCAACAATTAAGCCCCAAAGCAACCGTTTATTATTTTATTAAGGCCAAAAGTGCAATTTGGCAGAGTTCCAGCATAAGCTTTGACTATGCTGGCTGTAGCAGCTGAGACACAATTCTCCTCTAATATAAATGGTTGTGCTGGCAGAAAATAGTCAAATGTATGGATTTGTTGTCAAAGATACAAAGAATACTGAAATGTACAAGCTAAAGTATCACTGGTACAGAAAGAGCACATGAAGATTAAAGGAATAGTCACTGAATGGTATCCGATCTCCTTTTAAAAATTAAGGCAACAGTCTTACAAAATGAAAGCCAATTGATTGCTAGCTCTTTTCTGTACAGGAACTGACACCATTAACTGAACTTCATTTTGTAGTGTGCCACTGAACAGAAATAATTTTACTAAGTTCAACTAAAACCTTTGCTTTTACTTAAGAACTAAACAGCAGCATGCCATTCTCTAGAAAATCTGACATCACACATAAAAACATCCACGCTGTAATTACTAAAGCAGTCACACAAACCAAGAAGGGCAGGGTTAGGTTTGGCCTCTCAGCTCCAAAATAATGCTTCTCTTTAGATGCAACTCTCTAACAGAAGTTACCAGAGCTCTAAGCTGAAACCAGTCATGTGTGTGTAGCGTATATTAACAGAAAAAGGTGGAAATCACTATCCTAAGGAGATACAACTCATAGTACCCTTCCATACCTAGCTGGGTGATAGGCCTTTAAAAATGCTATAAAGTTACCATCAGTGATTTCCATTTCTCATCATTGTATTGGCAGGGTACAAAACAAGAAAAGTCTCACGCACTTTGCAGTCTCATACCAACTATAGCACCGTTACCTAGGACTTCCACAACCAAGTAACAACAACGGCAAGGCATGAGGCTTCCCAAGAGAGAGATGCACACACATACACAACTTTGCTCACCTTAGCCATAGCAACATATACTATCATTAGTAGTTTGCTTCTTCTCTGCAAAGAACTACAGCTTAATTCTCCTCCATCAGAATTTCAGTTGCAATCAATCATTGCATGATCAGAAAGAGGCTCCCTCAACCATTTTTTTTCAAATTAAGTATCTCACTTGATATTCCTGATTACTTTTGCCTTTCTCACAGCTGTATCATGTTAGCAGCTCAAAGAAAACTCTAATCAATAGTTCATTATGCTCTTTCTTCCTTTCTGTTATTTCCAAGAGGTGCGCCACACCTTGAAGTACAAATCAATCCCTGAATGTATGACTTTACACTTTTACTTCTATGTTTCATCCCACTGTTTCTGCAGTCTTCAAGGTATTCTGTAAAACGTCATCATTCTCTGCTGTGTTAATTATGCCCCTTAAAGAGGCATTTTTAACTCAAGAGTTAAAAAAAATTCCTCCAAAAAGTAAACCTGGGAAGTAAAATTTAGAGTTCTACTAGATATTAAAACTCATATGTTCAGTAAAGGTTGTTTTTTTTTACACATCATGTTTTTCTTGAAGTCAGTTCCTCATTATGCCTCTATCTCCCACAAGCAAAGATCACCTATTTTTATTCTTTGTACCATGAGGCTAGTAAGCTTACTACCTTTTCTCTTGTCAATATGCTACTCTGATCTTAAATTTGATTAACCTAAGTAACTTAGGCTTAGAGGTTTGTTTTGTTTTGTTTTCAAGTGGTATTGCAAAATTTCTTCTCTTTTGGATGTAAGAGGTTTGTGTGCTTAAAAGCTTATCAGTTTTCTAACAGCTGTATCAATGGCTCTAACGCAAGGCATCATTGTGTCTCCTTTTCTTGAAATTTGATGGTATTATCAAAAGACGTAATTTGTAAACTCTCCTTATTCGCTTTTTTTTATATATAAAAAAAATCAATCCTTGGAATATTTTTATCTTAACGGTAATGGATGACAATACCCCTGAAGCCAGTGAAGTCATTTGTGAGACTGGGAGAAAGCAACTGGAAAAAATGATTACTTATTTTCTTTCTCTAGTCATTTTATTGCCTGCTTCTTGACAGACCTAAAAAGTTAGTTAATGGCATAGAACTACACTGTACAACAGCTTTGTTCTCAAAGTTAGCTGAAGAACATGCTATCCAACTTTCCTGTCCTTTTGCATTTTTGGAGGTCATTTCCCTGACCCAATTTGCATCATAATGTCACCGTTGGTTCTATCTGAAAAAACAAAGGCAGCAACCCCAGCTGGTGGGAAGAAACATCTAAGCACAAGGCGGAATACATGAGAATTTTTTGTAGTTGGCTTCATTTCAGTAACCACCATATTATAAAACTACAGTTTTCAAAAATTCCTTGAGCAGTTCATTTGTTGCAAAATATGTATTGTTCTATATTGTTGTTTCCATCTCTAGTTTCCATATATCATCAGGTTTTGGTCATCAATGAACTTCAGTTCTCTTTGCTGAAGTAGCTGTGTCAGAAAGCACAACTAATTTTTCATTTAAAGTATATTGGTAATTCACTATACCAAACAAACGTTAGCATCGATCTTCAAAAAATGTACTTGAATCTTCTTGTTATTAATTTACTCTGAAATAACATAAATCTTCAGTTTTGTTTGCAAGATCTTACATCTCCCCTATTTTTAAGACTGTGTGACTAATCATACTTTTAAGTAAGACAACTGATGAAACAATCCATTCAGTCCTGGATCATGGATTGCTCAATTAGACATACAGCAACTAGACAGACTGTCATTTTGACTAAAGATACAGAATTTTGATGTCTTATATTAAACAGCAACAGATGGAATTAAAATTATTAAGGATAATATAAAAAATGATGATAATGTTAACAGGAAAACAGTATTAGATAAGTTTTAAAAGCCCCAATGACTTCTTCCTTGATAGGCTAGTGGAAAAAAGATGAGGTATTTCTTTGTCTGCAAATAGTGCCTTTTTTTTTCTCTTGAAATTATCTATTTTGTTGTTTTTTGGAGATAAATTATGCTGAGATCCTAATCTTAGAATATATAATGTATTTAATCCCTGTAAAACATACCAAACAGTCTTGTTAACTCCCATATTCAAAATGTCTTAATATTTTTTTGAATTATATAAGCAGAATTGTTAAATTGGTAACTGCATTACAATGTCTGTTTTTGTATTTCTATTTGTATTCTCAGATATATAATCTGATAACAGACTAATGCTCTACTCTTCAATAAGAATAATAATATATTTTTATTTTTATCTAGTTGCAGTGGTATTAGATAGTTGGGGTTCCTCTGATTAACCTTGGCTTGTCATATGCAAAGCCTAAATGACTGATATTAATTAATGTAGCTGTCTTAAACAGTTGGCAAGAAAAAAAAGAAAAAAAAATTAACAAATGTCTTCCAATGCAGATTCACTAATGAAGAAGTATGATTTACAGTACTTCTAATGCCTCTTCCTTTTTAAGCTTTCAGCTGCACATCCTTTATGTTTTTATTTGGAAACTTTCCTTTTCAAGGCAATGCTGAATCACATCTGGAGGATTTGATAGGAAAAGGAACCTGAAGATCTTCATATAATCCACCAGTAAAGGTTCTGGGAATTAGGCATTTCTGCATACCATAGACACATACACAATTTATTTAATCAGTTCAAATTTGAATAGGTGAGGATCAGAACCTCATGGCACTAAACAAGAAGAACTAGGAACTGATTTTTACTGGACCACAAAAAGATCCAGATCCCAGCTGGCTTCAGTAGGAGTCTATTGGGAGGGTAACTTTTATCTTCCATGATGTTCACGGTATTACAAAGACTAGGTCTACATGAAGTATTTACTTCTTTTGAGAATTTTACAACTTCATTCATACTGCTCTGGATGGAGGTGGCATCCTTCTCCTCTTATCCATTCCTCTATCAAAGACAGCAAAATGGGACAAAAGTGATTCTGCTGAATAAAAGCTAAGTGCTAGAGAAGTTCTATAGGAAAATGCTAATCTGGAAGAGAAAATAACTGAATATTAAGAAAATCATTCCTTTGAGCACATTACTGGTTGATAAGAAATCTCACACATGAAGTGTCTTTAAAAGCAGGACATGCAAATGTTTGGTGGGAATGGTTTCAGTGCATTTGAGTCTTCCTGGGTACAAAAAATTGAAATAGAGCATACCACGAGCATCTTTCCATCTCTACATTTCTGTGTTTCGGGTTCAAGATTAGTTTTATAAAGCTTTTATTCATATGTTTTTTTACTCCTTTCAAGACTCTTAAATGAATGTTCAGAAATAATGTTATTCAAGATATATTTAAGGGCAAGGGAATCCTTTGGCTAGTGTACAACGTCCTTTAACATATAACTGAAGCCCTGTATGGCATTTGCATGTAGTCTGTTGAAACATGAACAGTTCTGAGGTCTTTTGAATACAGATAAGTATTACAGATACTGGATTTGGACATTTCTCTAAATATGGTACACTGAGATGTACTATGATAATTCAATATTTAATAAGCCTCAGACTGACATTCCCACTCATCAACAAGCATTGACACAAACAGGCAGCATATGGGAATTATTACTGATTCAAGCTAAAGTATCTTTTCCTATTCTATCTGTGCTGCTCTATTTCTTTTTATGCTTTGTTTCTGTACAGTTGCTTACATTTGCATCTGCCATTTAAAAAGCAATACTGTATTCTGCATGGGATTCATAGAGACACTGTTGAGATTAAAAGAATGGGGTTGAAGAGAAGGTTGTTGGTTCCAATCTGACTTTTCTATTACTTGGGCAAGATCCTTAAACTGTTGGTTTCCCATTTTATGTATCTATGAAGTAGGGCATAACATCTCACAGGGATGCCGTAAGGCTTTGCTGAATGAATATTTTAAAAGCATTTTGACATTCTTGGTTGAAAATAAATGGTTACAAATAATTTTGTTGCTTAAATACTCAAATTTGACATCATTGGTGCTACAGATAAACATTTTGTTATTGAATTATTCAAGGAATGTTTGAATCTTGAGCTAACAGATGCCAAGCTTACACAATTTTTTTCTTCTTTAGCAATATTATGTATTATCATTTTCAAGGTGAATGCAGTAAGCTGAATGCAAAGGCCAGACACATAAATGTTCTTCCAACATTCTTATACATGGTAAACCACAATTCTGAACTCGATTTTGATAACTCAGCTGTTAAGTGTGCTACATAACTTGAATTCTACCGATTCCAATCAGGAAACTAAGGAGTTTAGGCAAGAAGAAAAGACATTGTGTCTGACAGCAAAGTGTTCTTGACTTTCTTTTAGCATTTCCTTATGGGGGGTTGCTTGTTACAAAACAGATAAGAGGTCTTTTAGATGCAGGGAAAGATTTAAACCACCAACTGGTTATGATTATTTCATTAAAGCAGGGAAAAAAAAAGGGGAAAAAAAAGAGCAAAACAGAAAGGAGAATTGATTAATTAGGTGGACATTAAAACCGGAAGCTCCTTCATTTTCAAACGGGAAATGCATATTTATTCTGAGAATAAGAATATCCCAAGAATGAATGATAAACTCATTATGTTGTCAGGAGATGTCAGTTCATAACCAAAGTAAAATTATACATGTAACATTGCATGCTTGTAAGTGAACTGCTATTTTGTGAACCCTATTTGCAAAGATCAAGCGGGAAGAAGACAATGGGACTGCATAGCACAATTCCATATAAGATTGCATTATGCATACTGTTTTTCTCATGCATAAAAGCAAATGTAACTAAACAGCAAATTGAGTTGTTTTGGGGTTTTGTCCCTCACCTCTGAAATTCTTTCAAAAACATCTGTTAGACTACAGATAGCTCTTCAAGGGAAATGAGGTAGCAAGGAAAAGGCACATTTATGAATAGAAGCACCAATCCCACATGGATATTAGAGAGCTTATTAAAAACACAAACAATGTCTGCAGAGAACCAAAAAGGAAGAAGACAAGCTGTAGAAACATGCTTCAGGTGCCACCAGGCATTTCCTTGACAGTTATACATACAGCTCTAATTGCAACCTCTCCGTAAATAGTTTTTGTTTCCCCTCATCCCATCTCCCCCATGCAGAAATCAGAGCAAGTCCTGCAAATGACATATACTACCACCCAGCAAAGTAACCCAAAACCAGTAAATTGTTTGTCCTGACACTGAACTCTCTAACCTAAATTCAGTCACAGCCATAGTTAATACAGTAATTTATAGTATATTTTACATGTTAGCCTGCATGAATCCTCTACACC
This sequence comes from Cygnus atratus, assembly GCF_013377495.2. Taxonomy (NCBI): domain Eukaryota; kingdom Metazoa; phylum Chordata; class Aves; order Anseriformes; family Anatidae; genus Cygnus; species Cygnus atratus. The sequence goes on along the minus strand of NC_066365.1, from coordinate 33,739,141 downwards.
CTGTTAAGCACTATACCACAGATAGTAGGCAATAGTTAACAGCTGGTAGGAGATAGAAGGTGTGTGAGGGGAGAGGTTAAATGTCCCTGAGCTTTTGTGGCCTGCCTTAGGGCAAATTGAAAAAAAAAAAAAAAAAAGTTTGTCCAAATAACATTCAGCTGAGGCTTAAAATGATTAGTTTGACTTGTTCCACAACCACAAAGGTGACACATACCCATGCAATGTGGTACCATTAAATGGTATTTGGAATAATGCAGTCTCACAGCTGACACCAATCCAGTTTGGAGCAGTTAGTCAGATGAGTTTGAACTTTCTAACTTTGCCTGGAAACAGGACTACAAACCACACATCAGAAGCAGTCTAGGAAGTTTTCACTGACTTTTGTAGTTTCTAGGCATGGTCTGTATTTCTGCTCTCAGTAGTCTATTTGAGTCCCATCTGTAACAAAACTCCTTCAGTTCCTTCTGTTGATTCTACAAGGGGATAATCTAGCTCTGTGGTTCATCAATTCCTTTTGCTTGTGGAACTTTCCAGGCATCACAGAAAGTGATACTTCAAGAAAAAGTGAGAGTTGCTGACATTTTCCTTGTATTGTCTTTAGGAATATTGTAGCTAGATATTCCATCCACTCTGTAATAATTCCAGCAATAATGGTGAGATAGTGTTTTAAGTTAATGATATTTCAAAATATGAGAAGTGAAAGATAATATATCCATAGAAAGTATGGCAAGTTATTTTCAAAAATTACTAAAACAAAACCAAAAAGATAAGCAAATCTTTTATCTTTCCTGCTGTGCACCGACACAAAAACACATCTAAGCTTTGCAGAACATCTCCCTCTGCTGAACTAAGTTCTGTCCTAAGCGTGAAAAGGACTTTCATAAACCTCTCCTGTATGTCTTTCAGTTCCCAATTTACTTTTTGTATACAAAAGCTCCATGTGCAGAAGCTACGCTTGCAACACAAAGAATCAAACTGAGTGCCTCCTTTTGACACTGAGTTAGTGGTATAAGGAATGTACAAAGGTTTTTATGGGACCTGGACAAAAGAGCAGACTTTGGGACCACCTGTAATGAGGTACCAAAACTGTAATTTCTCAAAGCAAGAGAAAGACACAAAAAAAAAAAAGTGAAAACTTGTACCTAGTTGTAAGTGCCTTTTGTTTTTTTCAAATACACATTATGTCAAGACAAGAAAATATGTTCAGTATTAGCTGAAAATTAAATGAAAATGTTTATAAAAGTTGAACCTGCATCCATTTCAATGCATCTGTAGGCCATTTCTACCTACAGTAAATTTGACTTGAGCGACACAGGGAACATTCAAAAGCCATGTGGGGAAACTGTGGGCTAAAGCCGCTTGAGGAGGTTACCAATGGGCTACCGCTGATTTGGTTCCTCTAAGAGAGCAGGAAACCTGGCGGGTAGATAAACGGAGGCCATGGTGGGATCCACAAACAAAAGAAGGAAATCATAGAATCATTAGGGTTGGAAAAGACCTCCAAGATCACGTAGTCCAACCATCCCCCTACCACCAACATCACCCACTAAACCATGTCCTTAAACACCAGGTCCAACTTTTCCTTAAACACCCCCAGGGACAGTGACTCCACCACCTCCCTGGGCAACCCGTTCCAATGCCTGACTGCTCTTTCTGAGAAGAAATGTCTCCCAATTTCCAACCTAAACCTCCCTGGCTCAACTTGAGGCCATTCCTTCTAGTCTTATGACTAAAACTTACAGGGATGTGGAGCTCTCTGTCCTGGGGAACATACGCTGCGGGAGGCCCACACAGAAAAGACAGCGGCCTACAGTTTCAGCCTAGTGACCGAGTCACAGTAGGGCCGGGGCTATCGGCAGCCCCACCGGCACGCCTGAGGGGCCGGCAGCACCTTGAAGGACTCTGCCAGCCGGTGCCACCACCTCTGCGGGGCAGAGCGGCGCCCTGAGGGACACCAGCCCGCCGGGACCGCGTTCGCCTCCCGGGAGAGCCCCCGTCCCTCTCGGCTTCGTCACTCTCGCCCCGCTCGGGGGCTGTCCTGGTGCCGTGGTGAACAGCTCGCCCGGCCCCGGGCAGCCCGGCCCCTGCTCCCGCCCGCCCGGCGCTAGGGCCCAGCGGCCGCCGGCAGCAGGGCCGCAGCTCGCTCCTCCCGCCGGGGCCGCGGCCGCCGGTTGCTCTCTGTGTACAGCGGGAGCGAGTAGTGCCCTTGCCAGCGGAGGACCCGGGCGCTCCCCGCGCTGACTGGCGGCCGGTGGCGGGGCCGGGAGCGGCCCGATCAAACCCCCCCCCCCGTTCCCCGGCAGAGAAGGGGCTGAGCGAGGCGAGGAGCAGCGCGCCCGGCATCCTCCGCATTGTACGAGCCCGCATATGGGCACGGCGCGGAGGCGCGGCCGCGGGGCTCCCCCGAGCCTCCCGCCCCCCGCCGTGCGCTCCCTCCCTCCCTCCCCGGCGCCGCCGTTCGCCGGGAGGCGCCGAGCCGAGGCGTGAGGGATGCTTTTGTGTGCGAGGGGAGCGGCGGCGAGCGGCGGAGCCAGCGGCTGCGACTGCGGGGCAGGTGGCCGCAGCCCTCTCGGCGGGAGATGTTGAATTAGGCGGCCGGAGCCCTTGCGAGCGCGGGGGCAGGGCTCGGCAGCCCGATGGCGAGCAGCCGGAGCATCGAGCTGGAGCACTTCGAGGAGCGGGACAAGAGGCAGCAGCGCTCCGGGCCCCGCCGCGGCGGCTCCGGCTCGGGCTCGGGCGGCGGCGGGGGGCCGCGGGGTAACGGGCTGATCCCCAGCCCGGCGCACAGCGCCCACTGCAGCCTCTACCGGACGCGCACCCTGCAGGCGCTCAGCTCGGAGAAGAAAGCCCGCAAAGCCCGCTTCTACCGCAATGGGGACAAGTACTTCAAGGGCTTGGTGTACGCCATCTCCCCCGACCGCTTCCGCTCCTTCGACGCCCTCCTCGCCGAGCTCACCCGCTCCCTGTCGGACAACGTGAACCTGCCCCAGGGCGTCCGCACCATCTACACCATCGACGGCAGCAAGAAGCTCACCAGCCTGGACGAGCTGGTGGAAGGTGAGGGGGCTGTGGCAGCAGGGCACGGGTGGGCCTGCCCTGGTGTGGTGAGGCACCCCAAGAAGCGACGTGGGGCCCAGTGGGCTGTGGGCGCTTGAAGAAGCTGAGGGGGTCCCTTTGGTGAAACTGGGGGGCCGAGGGGGCCCTGAGGCAGGGGCAGGCCTCGTGTCCTCAGTGGGTCTCAGAGACGTGCAGGGGGCTGGCTACGGTGGTGGGTAGGCAGCAGGGATGCTTTTTGTCTCCAAGATCCGCAGGGAAGTTCTTGGCTGCCTTGCAGTCATCACCATTTGTGGGAGAGAGAAGTATTTTAATTTAGTTCCCTAGCTGTTACTACGTTGTCATTGATGCCTCACGGTGGCTTAAGCTTTCCCACAGAAAGCCCCTGTGCTGTGAAAAGGGATGTTTATACCCTCCCACTCGCTAAAACAAGCTGGTGTGAAGTCCCATTTTCCAACGTGACCCAGAGTCTGTGTTCTTAAAGGGAATTAACTACGTATTCTGACTTCCAAAAGCATTCTAAAGAATCAAATGCTTTTTGGAGTTGGCCCTCGGTGGTTTTTGATAATGGAACTTAGCTGCAGAGATTACATAGACTTGCAAGTGTGAGTAGAGCAGCACTTGACTACTTTCCAAAATGGGGCCAATAGTGCCACTTCTGAGTGAAACATACACCTCTTCTTTGTATGCAATGAGAATTACGGGGACAAGGAGCAGATAAGAGTGGTTTTTTTCAGCTAAACTTACTGTGTTTGCAAGCCTGTTGTGTCGCTTCCATTTTAATCCACAGCTTCTTTTAAGTTTGAAGCAGTAAAATATTTCAGATGTATTTGGAGCACCATATCTGGGAGTGGGACAAGATACCTCAAAGTAGGTGTATAGGTTTGCTTAGCTTCTGCAGGCACATGTACCCAACAAGCCGAGTTTTCAGTAGATACATGCATGTTCTAGTTAAGACAACTTCCCTAGTGCTCTCTTGTGATATTTTAAAATAGAATTTAAATTCAGCGTTATACAAATTATCTTTTCAAATGTGTTGGTCCTGTTGTGCACACTGTAAGGCCCATAACCAATTTGCACTTGATGCTTCCCCTCAGGTATCTCAAGTATCTACCAGTGCAGTCTTCCAGCCAGCGAGCCTATATGCCAGGTGTAGCTGATTTGCAGATCTTTAATCTGTTGATGAGCGATGCCAGATCATGCAAGAGGGGACAGGCTTTGGCATTTGCTTCATCAAGAAGGTCCAACTCAAAAAAAAAAAAAAAAATGTAGAAAAGTGCACTTCATGGCGGTGACAGTGCCTGAGGACTTTCCCTGTCACGTGATGCAATATAAGGCAGTTCCATGGTCAAAACAGAGAAAACATGAAATGATTGCAAAGTAAGATACTGACTCTGTGGTGGTAAAATAAATGTGAAATCAACCAGAAAACTATTCCATGATACAGTCAGTGGTTAATTTAGAAATAGCTTTAAAAAAAAGGAAGAAGCTGGTGTGGGGATGGTAAGAAAAGGAGATGAAGTAAAACTTGAAGAAACTAATGATAACTTGGGATAACTTTTGAAATGTTGCAGAAAGAATGATTCTTAAGCTTCCGTGGCTTTAAAAAAAAAAAAGAATGACTTGCTGGACAGATGTGTAAATGCAGTTTATAGTCTCACAACTCTACTTAAATTAATAACTGAAAGCAAAAAAATGATTTCCTGTCTCTTCAAATACATTGAAAGAGTGACCTTTTTCATTGTTCTTCACTGGAAGAATAAAGCAAAGCAAATGTCACAATTGAAATGCCACTTACATGCTTTCTGTGTAAAATAAAAGGGAAAAAAAGAGTCCCAATTACTTAGTCATCTATCCATGACCAACACAACTCTCAGGAATCTTAAGATAATCCTGTAGCATCATAATTGGATTACTATGTGCTCCAATTATCATCCCAAAAAACTTTACCAGTGTAAGTCTAATCGCCATATACAGTGGTGGGAAGAAAGCAAACAGATAGGGAATCCATCATTCCTTGAAATTCTCCGAGTTCTTTGCCAGCTGTTTTTTGTTCTTGAGATCCTGGAAGAGGATGATTTGTTTGTTGCTTGCTTGCTTGCTTTCTCTTTTTTTACAGTTCACTTTTTTGCAGCATAGCAGGCTTGAATGTTTGCTCTTTAACAAGTACTTGAAGATTGGTAATATGCAAACTCTTGAACTGCAATACCAGAAATAGTTTTGAATGGTGTTTTGTTGTGTTGCTTTTTAATCTTCAGAAAGGAAGGGAATGTTAAAAGTGTTGTTACACATGCCAGCTACTGGCTGAACACCAGACCAAACATGGCTACTTGACACAATGCCTAGTTATCTGGCGAGTTTGCTTATACATCATCAGTGTTACTGACAGGGTACATGGAATCACAGCAGTTCAGGTTTACTAGTGGTAGCTCTTTGAAGAGAGCAAAAGGTGAATCCTTGGCCACCCTTACCAAGCCAGCGAGATCTGTATTAAACTTCCCCGACTTGAGCCTATGTGTGTTGCTCTTGGCCACTGATGTGCCTCAGTGCAGGCAGCTCTTTAAGGCCTGTTAGCTGTTTATCAGGTTAGTGTCTGTCTCAAATACAAAAGCTGGCAGTATCAGATTCTATATTGTAATAGTCCAGACTGGCTGAATTGAGTCACTGATGCATGTTTTTGGGGATTTGGTTGTATTTGGCAGTCTGTTTTACTGTTTACCATTCTAAAAGGAAAAATATCTAATGCACAGATGTATTGTAGATTTCAAATATTACAGATTGAGTCACAGTAATAAATGTGATCTGGTCACATTTTTATTGAAAACTAACAAGCTCCATTTTAATCATACTGCTTTTCTTAACTGGATCTAACAGGCAAAAAAGCATGTTCTGTTGGCCCAATCTTAGGCAAATTTCATTTATATTTCTAGCCCCCTGTACATTAATGAATGTTATGGGTCATGAGTTTGACATCTTTCTATTGCTTTCTTAGAATGGGACAAGTGAAGAACTTCAGTGTTGGCTTCTAATGCTCTTTCTGATCCAGAGAGGAGATGGAGTTTGGGAATATTATGAATTTCTTCTAGTTTTGTTATACAACTCTACTGTCTGACATTACATTGACATTACTTTTGGGTAGTAGATTGCTTGTGCAATTTTATGTCTTCGATAGCAGTAATGGAATAATAATTCATTTCTATTCTATACCAAAATCAGCTAATTAAGCATTTGTCTAAATCCTTCAGTTTTCTTTAAAAATGTAAGCTGTCTAAAGCATAACACAATGGTAGTAGAAAGACCTGTGTAGTTCATCAGTGCTGAAGCTTCTGTTTTACATTGATACCAGTCATGCCTTGTCTTGCTGTCCTGTGCTTTGATTGTCTTGAGGTGAACAATGTGGAGTCTCCTGGTTGTTAAGATCTGCTGCAAAGTTGGGAGACTTTGTTGGGTTTTGGGAGAGGAAAGCAACCATAGATTCCTTTCTGGAAAAGAAAAGTCACAATTTGTTATGTGATAGGGACTTTTTGTAGTTCTTTAGGTAGGAAGCACTGCTAAAGGGTGTTTGTTTCTTCACAATGGTTAATTGATACAGTCCTTTTGAAATGCTGGTAGTTTTGTCTGCACAGTTGGAGTCAGCAGGCACCTGTAAGGAAGTCTTTGGGGAGAGATTGAAAGCTTCTGAGCAAGGCAGTCCTTAAGCGTGGCTAGGATGTGCAGCACAGGGCAGGAGCTGCTTTAAGGAAATGGGCTCTGCCACAGGGTCAAAGGATGTTTTGAAACCAAACGTGGAACAATCCAAGTACCTTCTGCCTGAGATAATTATTATTTCACTTTATATTACATAAAATGTAATATGTAGTAACATAAATTGTTACATTAAAATTAAAAATCCTACTTAAGTACCTGGGATTCTCTTTAGCACACTGTTATATTAGGTCAAGAATATATTTCCTCTTGTCAGGGCAAGCAGATGGTAACAGCAATTAGGCAGTTTGTAATTTTGCTTGTTGCAAAAGATATGATTACGTTCCTGTGCTAAAGACAAAAGCTATAATGCTTTAAACAAAGGCAGAAAAACTGTAGCAGGTTTAACAAAGAAGGGTAAAAAGAAAGGATAAAATGATTTTAAAAAAAAAAAAGCATTTATGTTTCAGACTATATGTTCAAAGCACTGTAGTTCCCTAGTCCTACAGCAATGAGGTGTGGATGTGAAATATTGGATTGATGTAATTGTTACATCCAAACAAAATAAAATAGTCCCACCACTGTGTACATCCTAGTTTCAGGGAGGGGAGAAGTGTAACCTACCTGAGAAAAGTTGCTTACTGTAGAGGAGGCACATGGTATTAGGGTTGATACCAAGTATCCAGTTGTCTTCTGAAAGCTTTGCAGAAAGCTTGAGATGAGGGGTCGGACCAGAGGTACCCTCCAACCTCAACCACTCTGTGATTCAGAGAAAGCTTGTAGGAAGCTGTGTTCTGAACCTCCTGACTAAGTAAAGTCAAAAGAGAACTAGGAGCAGCTAGTCATCTGCTGAAATTCTTGTCATCATACCAGGTTTTAAACAGTTCGTGGGAAACGTAAATGCTCTAGATGAGGAATGCTGGTGACCCATACAGGATTACTGGAGGTGATGTGAAAGTGACATAATTGTAAGAAGTTGATGAGTAAGAAAGATCTCTGAGAGAAAGGAAGCAAAAAAAGGTGTAAATAAAGTCTAATCCTTCATAAAAGTGAAGGTAGGTCAGTCCTTTTATACATGCCGTAAAGACATTGTTCTGCTGAGCTTTGTGTCACAGAACACCAAAAAGGTACTCTGCCATGATCCTTAAGTTGGAAAGTTAGTAGTCCTAAAAAATGTTGCATTATAGTGAACAAGCAACTTTTGGCACTCTTGAAATTGACGAGCTCCACCAAAAGATGATGAGGGATGTGGGATGGTTATATGAAGTGTACTCAGAAACCTGCCCTGTTCTATGTGCTCCAAAGTGGAACATGTTTTAAAAATAGGAAGAAGGTTGGTTTTTTTGTTTGTTTGTTTGTTTTGTGTAGGGATATTTTTACCTGTGTCAGCTATACCATTTTCTGTTATGCAGTGTGTCATTTAAAACACAGTGCTTTATGTGACTCTCAAAGACAATAGTGCTAGTTAACACCTTGCAAAACACTAACCAGAAAATCTTGTTCAGAGGCTTTTCAGATGTCTTCACTCGAGACTTTTGAGCATTATATACTTAACTTCCTCCTTACAATCCCTGCTAAATGGTGTATGCACTTTTTTTTTAGTTAGCCTAATGCTTAAGAAAACGAAATATCTGCAAGTCATTCATTAGCAGACAGTGTTTTTAAAGACAGTATGTCTGAATGTTTCTAGGCTATATTTTAAAATGCCTTGAAGTTGGCTTCAACTCACAAAACTTGTGCCATGAAGAACCTCAAGCTGTAAGGCAGCTGTGTTTCCTCAAAACTACATTTTTTGTAAGTGATGTACACTTGTGATACAAAAAAGACAAGATACATCTCTCTTTTCCTATCCATACCTAAAATTGCATGGCTGAATTTTGGAGATTTCATTTACACCCTAACTCCTTCATCCCTGCATTTGTGTTTTGAAAGGAGCTGGATAACTTTCCTGTGAATAACAGTGTGGAAGAAACAGATGGCAAAAGAAAACTTTCCTGGATGAGTTTTTAAGTAGGCAAAACAGTATTCAGGCGAATAATGGTCTATGCCTGTTTGTCAGTTGGATTGACCAGTATAGTCTTGTTTTCTCTTTCAATCCATTCTGTTAGTCATCTGTCTTTCCTGTGGTGGGGGAATGGTGAATATTATGTTTAGCCTGTCCACTCTGAAACTGGAATCCTTCTACCGTGTACTTAAACATGCTACACACACATGGGTCTTGCTTTTTGAATAGCAGTGCACCTGGTTACTAAAGCAGTGCAGGTAAATTCTGAAGAGGCAGGTAGTGTTTCCTTGCTCAGAGGTAATACTTCATGTCTTCTATCTGTGGTTTTTTTTTTTTTTTTTTAAGTGTTAATAAGACAGAGAGACAGAAGTAAACTTAATCCATTTGTTGATCATATTGTGACTCAAAATGTCAGCAGATGTTATTCCTTTTGAGTTAGCATATGCCCCATTTGAGGAATTTTTGGTGGTAGCAGGATTTCTTCATTGAAGAAGTGACACTTTTAGATTGCTCGGGGTACTGTCATGAAGCGTTGGATGGGTGGCACATATGTTCTGCTGAAATTATGATTCCAACTTAAAAGGAGGTTTCATGCCTCTGCCAAAACTGCTCTGCAGTCTGGCTGAGCTTTCTGCTGTAGAGTAGTTTGTCTGGGTTCAAAGCCCCAGCTGTAACCTGTGTATTTGATTCTTGCCTTTTTTCTTTTTTTTCTTTAAAAAAGAAAAAAATACACACGTATATATTGCTCAATAGATCTTTCTACTTCATTAGTCCATATTTTAAATTTTTACCTTCAAACACCTCTTTAATATTAGTGATTAACTTCACAATCTGGTTGAAAAACTAGGGACCTGACTGTTTCCTGTTAATGTTGTAAGTCAAAGACGTGCTATTTGTTTCCAGTAGTGCAATTGCTATGAGCATGTGTCAGTTAAGGTTAGTATGCATTAGCTTTAAAATATTTCAAGATGGTTTTAAATGGAAAAAGTGGACCTTCAAACCATAAAAGTGACTGTATCCAAGTCAGTAATAAAAATATTTGAAATATTGTTTATACCTATCTGTGGAGTTAAATCTAGCAGACCTAGAAGGTTGACATACAAATTACTTTAAAAGCTACAGTTTGCTCAAAATGCCACTGAAGCTTCAGAAAAGATTGTTTTAGTAATTGAGGTGATATATATTTAGGTTAGAGGCATGAAAGTCTCACTTAAGGCAGTTAGTGAAACAGCAAACTTATTTATATATGTGATTTGAACTGTAAATTTGTTACATTTTTAGCAATGTTTGAAATCAATTTGGTTTAAATAAAACAAACCAAAAACAAACAAAAAACCAGTGCTGTATTTTACGTCTTACAAATACTGATTTTCTGGGAGAGTGTGAAGATTATCTGAAGTATGTATTTATACTGAAATTAATTCCAAGCAGGTTTAAAATCAGGTTTTATGTTCAAGCAGTGGGCAAATACTATAGGCAACGTTACACTTGCAGGTTTCTCTATCTGAAAAATATAATGTGACACGTTTTTACAAATGAGGTGGAGCTTCTTGCAAGTAGGCATGCAAATGCATTTTGTACTTAGAAGGGTGGCTGAAATAACAATTTAATAGCACAATGTTCTAAAGTGAATGCCTGCTCATCAAGAGGTGATTTTCTTAGGCTTGCTTTCTGAATATACCATTCTCTAGGAAAGTTTCCTGTAGTGAGCTTTATAGCTGTGATTTAGCTCACCCCTGCCATTTTTTTTCCTTAAATATTTTATTCTATTGAATAATCAGTTGGATACTGTGTGAACCCAACCAAGTCAATGGTTAATTCCTAGAATGGTCAGTTCCTAGAAAATTAGTCTTCATGCAGAACGTAACAAGTGGTTTCTTATGTTCTATTTCTGGTGGTTTTCTGGCTACTTTGCAAGGTTCTCAGTAGAACTTAGAAACTATGGCTGAGGTCCTGGTTGTGGTGAAATCATTAGAAGATTAGATACTAACTTCAGTGGAATAAAAACATCCTTTCTCTTTTAAGTTACGAACAAAGCAAGTCACTCAGTTTATGTGTTTTCCTCTCTAATGTTCTCTAATCCTGCCATACATGCCTGCCTTGCAGGTGTAGTAGTAAAATTTGTTTTCCATGTAAAAACCTGTATTACTAATTTTAGTTTTTATGACTGATATAAGAAAGCAAGCATGGCATTTAAAACACGTAACAAATGACAAATTGGTCATTACAATTCTCAAGTAGTTAGTCTGTTCCCCTATCTGCCAGTTATAGGAAACTGTTTTTGCCAGATACGCTTTTTGAGAAACTAAAACAGTTTGTTCTTCCCATTGAGGTTTGGTTAAATACAGCTGAAAGAAGTTATCTGAAATTCATTCTATTAAGGTGTTGCATTATTTTTAATTAAAAGCACTTTTTATTTTTCTCATCTAAAGCGGGAAACTAAGACCCCTGCTTAATGTATAAGAAATAATAAGAAGAAATCTGTAATAAATGGGTATTGAAGTTCAGATCATCAGGAAATTTCGTTTTAAACATGCTTCAAGCAAAGGAACTGGTAGGAACGAGGATGTTTTACACAACTGTTGTAAGTAAATAAAGATCTTTTTTAGTCTGTCCTGACTGAAGATCTTATAAAAGGACAATTTCTGCTTTTCAAAAGGGTGTTGAAATATGATTTGACAGGTTGTAGGTCATGTTCGGTGACGGCATTAGGAAGATACTCTGTTATGTGTCTGTAAATTAGAATACCCTGTTGAGATTCTTCTATGGTAAATCTAGCAAAGCGTCTTCTTGTTCTCTACCTCTACTACTTACATGTAACAGTTTATTTTGAGTTGGAGATCCTGTTTCTGAATAGTCATCCTTTTGTTTTCCAGCATTGTTACTTAAAGCTTCAGCTCTGAGGTTTAAATGTGAATTATCTTGAAAGCATTTCTTGGTTTTGTTTGTTTTGTTTTATTTTGTCTTTAGCCTTCAATACATAGTGATTGCTGAGATGAAAGTGCAGTGTTATTTTGAATCAGGGTGTTACAGGAAAAGGCTGTTCCTGCTTTCCTGTTCTAATAATAACTGCTTATTTGTTGGGTGTTAGGAACCTTGTTTTGTGTTTTTGATGGATTTTTTTGTTCTTTTTTTTTTTTTTTTAATGGAGGATATTCATCCTTTTCTAGTTTGAAAGGATTTGTTTCTGAACATAGTGGCGAGTTTTGAGGTATTTTGTGGTACTGATTGCTACACTTTAACTCCTTATGCACTGCTCTACAGTCTGTACTTCAGAAGTTACTCTGACTTAATAAGTGACTTCATGTATTGAAACTTATTTGAAAACTTTTGAGATGCTAGGGGTGCTTGCTGTGTTTACAAAGATATCCTCATGCACAGGATATTGTCTTTTTTTATACAACAGCGAGGTGTCAGGGACTTTCCAAAGTTGAATACCTAGTATTATGTATCCTGAATAATGATAAGGTACCTTTTTTGTTCTTTTTTTTTGTATGAGGAAATAATAATTAGCATTCTTAAATATCTTAAAAATCTGCAGGTACACACACTCATATAAAAAACAGCAACAAACAAACACAAAACAACCCAAAGCCACTTGCTAGGTGTATCCACAAAAAGTTCAGCATGTAATATTGGAAAAACATATCCTGAGGGTTCTATATCACACAAGAAACTAGTCACAGAGAGGAGAATAAAATGATTTCTGAGGCTTTCTTTTATTATTCAATTATTATTCACTGTCACTCAGAATCTGGTATCCCATTCTCAACTTGCATCTTGATTCTACATCAGCAACAGTGAAGAGGCTGTTTCTGTTAACTGACTTTAAAGTAAAAATAGATGTCTGTAAAAATTAAATCTTGGGACTTAAAGGAAAGCAAAGGCATACTGCATCTGTTGTCTGTGTAATTCCTTAGCAGTTATAATGTTAATAAGTCTATTGGCATGAATTAGAACCATCAGCTTCTTTGAGATACTTCTTATTTGCCAGCACTGTGTTTAGAGCTAGACAGCTTCATGGCTCATTAGAAATTATTCTGAAAATAAGCAGGAATCTTTTGAATCTTAGCGGGTGTAGGGATGTAGTGCTATTTCACACTAACAGGATAGACTAGAGAAATATCTCCAGAAGCTCAGGCTGCTGGAAGAACCGCTCCACCTATTTAGAACGGTAGGGTAATGCAGTTTGGAAGAGACCTCTGGAGGTCATCCAATCCAACATCTTGCTCAAAACCAGAGTGATTAAATCGTATTACTTACAGACTTGTTGTAATTTAGCATGTGGTTCTGTGGCAATGTAAGCTTCTAGGCCAGCACACTTCTTCCTGAGCTGTGCAGTGGTGTTTTTTTTTTTTTATGTTGGTGCATGGATATATGGATATTCCATTCAAGGAGCTTGTGGGCTGAAAGCAGCTTGCTTATTTATTTATTTATTTATTCTCATTTCTGGGGAGAAAGAGTCTGTCTGTATCAGTTCCCATTTTGTGCACCATTTGATCTTTGAATTGAAGGAGGAATGGTGGGGATGTGTGAAGACAAAGGACACAGGCAAGACAGTGGCACCAGTGAAACCTCACACCAAATTGTTTCCTTGTACCTCAGCGGAGAACCATCCCAGAGGCTTGTGGAAGCAGAACTGGCTGCCAAACTTTCTTGAACAGAATCATTTGTTAACTTGACTTAACTTCATTCATTGAGTGAACAACAACTTCATTGTTTTCTTTCAAATACAGCAAGTAAACTTTCAAGAAGGTCTAAACATTTGATAAATTAGACAGCAGTAATTGGGATGGGAAAAAAGAAGCATGAAAACATCTTTCAGACTACAGAAGTTCTTAAGGGGTCTGAAAGTAGTTTTCTATCTTGCTCTTAGAGTAAACTATACAACTTTTCAGCAAGATCGGCTCTCCAAACAACAGATCTGAAAGCAAAAGCATTGTTTAAAAGTCCACTAGTGTATATCTAGACATAGGTGTACATTTCAAAACTTTGACATTACTGTCCCACAGTTGTGTTTGCACTCTTTGCTCCTTTTGTGGTGTGTGTATATATAGGAGGATTTTTGCAGTGTGTTATAGGTTGTTTTATTTCAGTAGAAACCTTGAGCACGTAGCTTTATTTGCAGAACAGTATAAGGTTTTTAAACAATAGTTTAAAAACTTCTGCCTAGAGGCAGGGTGTGCTGGCCAGCGTGGAACACTTGTACCATTCAGTGTTTATAATCTGCGATAATCTGCCTCTCTGAGAAAGTCTTTAGAAGGCATTTTGTGAACCCCTGAAGATGTAGGTTAAAAAAAAAAAAAAAAACAGAATTGAAGATGTTCTTTGTCATGGTCTGTGTATTGCTGGCAGACTTTAAAAGGGTTGTGCTGAACAATAAGTGGCAGTTTGGAAAGAAAACTGTCCTCTTCAGAAAGCTGGAGAGTCTCTAGCCTTGTGTTATGTTAGGAGATGGAGAGAAGTAGTAAGACTCCTTAGATCTACATCATGGTTGTTTCTCTTTAGGTAATTTGATGCAAGGGTACGTATTACTAGCCTGTAATAAGTAACGTGTTCTGTGTTTTGTTGATGTTGTTCTCTCACCTCCTTTCCTCCTATTCAGGAGATAGCAGGCTTTGAACTAGGAAAGAAATCAAAATGGGGAAGTCTGCGCTTTCTTACACCTGTAGTCTTGGTCTCATTTGTGGCCTCAACAGGTGCTGTTGGTCTAAAAATGTTGCAGTGACTACATTTCAATAGGGTATCCTTGGTAGAAAGGCAGTATGTACATACTTCTGGTAAACTGATGTGTGCTTCAGGACGAGGATCTTGAGATGTTTGAATTTTGTTCTCTTAAAACTTGCTCCTTTTGAAATAACCTATTATTAAACAGGGGTGTGTATGTGTACGTATGTTTTAAGTATGTATTTGAGGAATATATAGGGGAAGGACCCACATGTTTGCTGTAGGAGAATGATCTTAATGTCATGTCTTGTGAGCTCAAGTAATTTAATCACTTGCAAAATGACTTAGCAGTCAGAAATTATGATCCAAAAGAAATGGGAAATATTTTCAACCTCTTTGTTATCCTTTACTGCATTTTATTGCTTAACCAGAAGTCTTTTGAAACCTGTTCACACCACTCTGTGAGATTATTGTTTGAACAGAGTTCTTCTAATTTACTGTCCTTTAGTTAAAATGACCTGCAGTTGAAATACAGGGAAGCCACTGCTTCTGACAAATTTGTTATCTTTTTTAATTGGCAAAAATAGCTGTAAAACCTCTTAAATTAAGAAAATGTCATCTTTTTTTCAGGTGAAAGTTACGTATGTGCATCCAATGAACCATATCGCAAAGTTGATTATACCAAGAATGTCAATCCAAACTGGTGCGTGAACATAAGGACTGGGTCTACTCGATCCTTGACATCTTTGACATCCACAAAGAGTGAAGTGAAGGAGAGTAAAGATTTCATTAAACCCAAATTGGTGACTGTTATTAGGAGTGGAGTAAAACCACGAAAAGCTGTGAGAATTCTGCTGAATAAGAAGACTGCTCACTCCTTCGAACAGGTCTTGACTGACATCACAGAAGCCATTAAGTTAGATTCGGGTGTAGTCAAGAGACTTTGTACGCTGGATGGAAAGCAGGTAGGAGAATAAGTTGCTGTGAACATCTACTAATTATGAGTTAATCTAAATAAGCTTCTTTGTTTTCATAACTTGAATTCTTGTTACTGTATGTGTGTTACCTCCTTCTGAATAAGGACAATTAAGTAAACTGTAACTCTTGAAATTTCTATTCAAATATTAACATCTATAAAAATTTAAGATTGTCTATATTGCAAAAGAAATTTACCACATTACCTTTTTATATACTAAACTAAGTGCTTTTTGATTATGTTCAGTAATACAGTTTGAAACATTTGAAAGTAAATTGTTGTTAAAATACGTGTGTGTTTTCAGAAGCAGGGTCATATTTTCAGACTACTATGAAGTGCTGAGTGGTATATAAAAAAAAAAAAAAAATACTGCTGTCCCCTTCCCTTTCATTTCCACAGACTGGTATTTAAGAAACACAGGTATTGGAATGTCATCCTGGAGATACTAACGGAGATGGTCTAAGGTCAAGAATTTTATCTGAAATTAGTATTTCAGAGGTAGTGTTCATGTCTTTGAAATCTGGTTTTACTTCTAGTTTACTACTGCAAAAACATGCTGTCAAGATTAATGATAAAGTAGATCTTTTATTGTAACGCAGAAATACAGAGGAGAGACCCAAAGAATATTGTGCTGCACCAGATAAAAGTGTCAGTAATACACTGGCTGTTGATCACTCAAGTGAATGGCTCATCTCTTCATGGCACAGGACTTCGATACTTGCTGCTTTTATTTGACATTCATGCAGGACTTCAACAGCACAGGCTGCAAAGTAGATCATGTTTGATATCTGATACCAGGGCTACGGTATTGTTGACTAAATATTAGGATCCTTGCTCATTCAGAAGGTATTTTTGCACATCTGCATACCTGTATGTTTGCATGCACTACTTGTAAAAGTTTTGATTTTGTGTAAGGAGAGCTGGGAATTTTTATTCTCAAGCTTTTCATAATGTGCTTTAAAGAACACATTTTTATGTTGCAAGTTGTTAGCAAATGTATCATAGAAAAAGTGCACTTATTCATGTCATCTGAACATGAGGTCTTTCTCAAGTTATGTTGTGTGCTATGGATACACCTTTTATAATCAAACACTTGGAAAGAACTACTTCTGTTCTCTGGTATGAAGTATAGTGAGGCAAATGCATCACTGAGGCTCTTGATTTGCAATATCTGACACTATAATATGCTCTTTAGTTCTAATATTTTTATTTTAAATGAAATTTGTTACAAGAGAATCTTTTCTAGGAATGTGCTTTTCTTTTTAAAAGTCCTGAAATGTGATTTAGTCATGTTAAATTTAATTCATTACAAGATAGCTTTGAGTATATTTATAATACAGAAATGAGTCTCTTCAACGCATGAATTCTTCTGTTACTGTCCCATACAGGGAGATTTTAATTATCTCAGGCAAGTAGATAAAAAATATTTGGGAAGAGTCAGGAAAGGCAACTGCTAAGATTTGGAGTCTCAGTTCAGATTTGCTTCTTCTATTGAATTGTTGATACCGTGGAAACTCACCCATCTGCATTTATGTGGTAGCTGCAGTGGTGCATCAGGGAGCAATAAAATTAACTAACTTGCAGTTGTACATTAAGTTTCACATATGTTGCTTACACATTAATGTCACCCATGGTGGATGATGGCTGTCTTCTCGGAATAGAGGAATCCCTAGTTCTCACTGTGAACAGCCTGCACTGTGAGCAGCCTGCAGTACTCACACTGTGAGTAGCTGCTCCTTAATACTCATCTCTGTGTAAAATGTTTCAGCAGTGCCAGTGCATAAATGTGGAAACCTACACATGTTTGGAAGAAAGGACTTTTGCTCTTCCAGCTAGGCTTCAGGAAGGAGCCTTTCCTTGCACAACCACAATGTAATTATGATTTTGGGGGATCGTGTGGTACAGGTCTTCTACCCAGGACTTCAGACACCCTGATAATAAGAGCCTCCTTCTGCTTCTCTTGGAGGATAGAGACTTCTGGAAGTTTTTGTTGTTGTTTTCCCCAAGGTGAAAGGCTGAGCCCTGTTGGGATTTTTTTTTTCTTTCTCTGTTCATTGCTGGTATATGTAGTTTGGTGCCCAAGGTCTTTGTGGGGTTTGGCAAATAAAGAGTTGCTTTGCTGCCAATTACCAATCCGTGGAAATTTCTGAGCCTATTTTCTCTAATGTGGTAATTGCTTATTCTTCTGAATCTGCTAGGGAGGCAGATCTTTTATATTCGTCCTATTGTTGGCACAGCTTGAAAGGCAACCATTTAAAAAAAAAAAAAAGGCACTTTGTAAATGGCTGCATCTTATAAATGTAGCTGTTGTGATTCTCAGGGTTCCCTCCCTGCCCGCTCCCCCTCTTTTATCTCTGAAGAAATACAGATTTTTTTCCCTTTTATGAGGGGCAATGGGTTTAGGTTGTGTGTCCTGTTTAATGTGGAATTGATGTTGAAATACAAATGTATAAAACATGCATGTATAAAAGTTGTATCCTTTTATTAGGTTATTAGGGAACGTGAGGTTCTCTCATTAACATATGGGACAATTTTGCCTTCCATTGAGGTATTTAATGTGGGTAGTAAGAAATAATCACGAAACCAGTGATCTATGAAAAAATCTTGTTTTTAATTTTGATCAGTACAATGGAAAGGATGTCTATAGAGTAAGTTTTATACACCCGTCTGACTGCATTAATCTTTACTGTAGTAAGACCTTGGTAATAGTAAAGCAGAGAATAATATCAGTGTTGGATATTTTCTTTGACTGTTTTGTATGAAGACGGACAATTATCTAGCTTTAAATTGTAAGATTTTATAACATTAACAAGGATTCCGTTTATCTTTGTGTTTGAAATGGATAATTTCTAATGGATAAGACTTTTGTGATAGTTTGTGTAAGGAAAAATACTCCTCTCAGTAGCTAGGCTTTAACTTTGCAGCCTGGCTTCTGCAATTCCAGTCTTTGTGTTTCTGACACTGAGGTTTGCCTAATGTATTTGCCTGACCAGAGTGCTTTCCTTACTTGGCTGCATTTTTTCCCTCTGTTCTTTGCTGGAATCTGTCACTTCCCTACTGTGAAGCAAGGACAGTCACACTGCAGCTTCTGCAGTTGGGAAGTTAACCCTTCCATATCTCCAAAGTGAAGATAAACAAGCTTAAATTATTGTGAAGTGTAGGGTAGCAATATAATGGTAATTTACCTACTAATTGTTTGAGAGTACAGTGGTGGTGAATTTCCTTTGAGAAACTCACAAAAACTGTACAAAGCTCTGAAGCATATATTATTGTCACCTAAAAGAAAATGAAATCTTCACTTCAGGAAGATAGTAACTTCTCAAGCTTGCCTTGTGTTGCAGTTGTATGTATGAAAATATGTAACAGGATTGAAGAGATGAATGAGCCACCTTTTCTATACTCAATTCCCAAAATGTTGAGAACATGCTGCAGATAAAACATACCTTTTTTTGAAACTTTTTTCTGATGAGCCACAAGTATGATAGCGACTCTCTTTGAAACGTAAAGCTCCCTAACTTTCTGATAACAATTTTTATAAAGGACTTGTTAAAAATAAATGGGAAATTAATGAAAACATGTTACAGCTGGAAGAATTCATCAGACTTATCATACTCAGTTTTTTATTTTCTAGTGACAGGTTTGAAAGCTCTTAGTAGAGAGCTGATGGCTTCTGTAAACTGAATTTTGTATTTGTATTGTACTGGAAATTCGAATAGACCAGCTGCAGCTGTTAAGATACCCCTCAGAGATGGCAGGTCTTCCTAGAAACTGAAACAAAGGTTCAACAGTGAGATTGTAAAGGCTTGAAGCTCGTCAGATCTAGAGGAACTCCATGGCAAACAGTCACTGTTGAATTCAGGTTAATGAGGAGGTGATTTTTGTTACAGTTTTGCTTTCTATTTTATTTTTTTTCTTTAAGAATGGGTTTGTCAGAGATCACTCAGGAGCAAATGGAGTTTAGTTTGCCTTTCTGTGGGGTAGATAAATGGGGTCTGACAGTCTCTGAGGTTCCTGAAAATTCTGCTTCTATCTGTTTTCTAACTAAAGGCTGTCCACAGCTTTGGAAGAATCGTTGAACTGGAGACAAAATAATAAAAAACTGAATGCCAGTAAGCATTAAGATCTGTATATATACGCACCTGCATTTTCCATTAAAATTCATACAGCAAGGTTTACAGGTAGAGTAAATTCAAACCCAGTGGTAGCAAACTTCAGGTAACATTTGGAATGAAAGGTGATTTGGGGGAAGCCTGGCTTGTGCAATTGTTTCAGAGAGTAACAGTGAGAGATGTAAGCCTGCTGGGTGGAGGATACAAATTTTATGAGTATGAGAAAAACAAAAGAATTAAAGAGGCCCTAAGGTTGTGGAAGCCTGTATGACAGGAAATGAGTTCATCTATGGACACTGCTACACAGTATTTTTGTTCAGACTTTCAGTCGGAAGGCCCGGAACTGGAAGCAGTGGATATTTATTGCTAGAGGGAAGGAGGAAATGGTGTACTCAAACAGAGGAGATAATTTTGGCCTTCATCCATGGATATAGAATTTTTCCCATCTGTGGTTATTTATGGAAGGCAGTGTTATCTGAAACTAACCTGAAATGAACTGTGCCCTGTCATAGATGTAGGGATCTGAAAAATACCCTAAATGTGAAAACAGAGACCTTTTTCCACCTATAAGTCATGTTGGGGAATGCGTCCTAAAGCAATTTCATTTAATGTAGTAGCACAGAGGCCACACGTAGATATGTGTGGTTTAGGATTTACCTCAAGAAAGTATTTACAGCTTTTGCCACAGTGGTCAGAGGATCATTACCATTTTGAGGAGCAATGAAAATGCAAAGGGGTAAGGATTTTATTTAGAAGTATCAAAATGATGCCTGTGGTGTTAAAGAAAAAGTAGTTAAAAAAAACAAACAACAACCAACAACAAACTTGAACATCTTGTGAGTCATCTAACAAGAGTGTCTTAAACTGGCAGTGAACAGTCATGCTGAGAAAGCTCTTCAGCTTCGTTGCATGTGCAAAAAATTAAGGTCATGCCATTTGGAATAGCTGCAGTCTAGCACTGAAAAACTTGGCTTTTGAGTCTTTAGAATTTGTTTGGGGATAGGAGGGTGGCAAGGAACCTGTGTAGTATTCATACTTTCTGGAAATCAATAATTTAAAATACAGTACAGATGAAATGGAGAACATATGTCTCCTTCCCCTCTTCCCTCCCTTAGGGGGATATAGCTCTGGCTTTGGGGATGTGGTGTAGCATTACTGAGAATGTAATGGCAAGGGTCCACTGGGGGTGAATTTAATCTTTTTCAGTGATGTAAGGTTTAGATATATAATCACTAGTAGCCACTGCCATCAAGCTAACAGGTTAGTGAGGTGGAATGTTGAAATAACAGAATATTTATCAAAATGAATGCAAAATCAGACTCTGATATGAAGTCAGCACTTCTAAATTAGACGACGGCAACTGAAAAAAGCTGCTGCTACTTTAAATAAAAGCAAATGTGTGTACTGTTAAACTGACATCCAACTTGCCAGCATCTTTCTGGATCCACAGAGAGGGTAAATCCTACTGGGTTCTCAATTTTTGTCTGTGCGCTCCAAGAGCTGATGGCACTTAATAAAAATGACATGCTGCACGGCATGGGAAACGATGGCTGCAAGAATAGCGGTGTCACCAGCAGAAACGTGTATTTGCTGATGTATGATTACCATAATTTTAGTACTGGGTTACCGAAATGGCGTGTGTAGCTCTTAGAATAAATGAAGGGTATGCAGTCATTGTCTGCCATCTGCCATGCTACGATCAAATCACATGACTTGGAAACTAAATCTTGGGAATTTGTTGTGTCCCGCTGAGCCCGGCCATTAACAGATAATTAGTCTGGTAAAAATCTTTTGAATTCATTCTGCAGCTGTCATATGGCAGATTAGGATTTGTGTCACATGTCCCTTATTACTTTGAGATCATGGATTTTTTTTTTCCCTATAGTTAAATTACCCTATTTTACTTTAGTAAACAGTTCTTCGATTATCACATTTAAATATTCAAACTTTCCTTTAAGAAGTCTGTTACACCTCACATTGTAAAGCTATTTACCAACTGCATTTGAAAGGGTTTCAAGATTGAATTTTCTCTATTGCTGTTCATAACAGTCTGTAAACAGACTTTCCGTTTAAGATCTTTCAGGTTGTCAGGTTGATGGATCTGTTGTACTAGTTGCTGCTTGGTTGGTAGTATTCAGATGGTCAGCATCTCTTAAGTATACTGAAGCAATAATACTGAAATCTTAAAGTATGAAATTTTCTTCTAGATTTTTACCAATTATTAAGACAAATGACATTCTCTTCCATAACACATTCATGTCAGGAGACGTGACACGATTTGTCAGAGAGGAAATGGAATATTCATCTTTAATGTTTAAAATATTACTACCTGATTAATTTGCAGTGAACCTTTAAACACAGTAGTTTGAAGGGAAGGTAATAAAGTAAGCAATAAACGCCAACTTTTAAAAGAAGAGAGCTTTCTAGCACTTAGATGGAATAATGACCCTCTTTGTGGCTGTCAGGTTGTAAGCTTTGCATAGGAAGGGGAGATGGTGTTTTCACTGTAGGCAGTGAAATTTGGTGTCCTTGTAGCACTTCTCTCACAAGGTCAACCACCATTTTCTTCTGTTGTGTAAGTATGCCATTTATGCCACATTCTTAAATATTTGACTTGTTCGTATTTACTTGACATTTTATTTATTGATATATGGCACAGGGTCACTGCAATCATGGGAGACATTTTGAACTAAGATAATACAGGAAGAAAAAAGGATAGAAAACAACTTGTAAACTACAGGGCAAGTTAGGTTTTTGGACTGAGGTCTGGGTAGGCATTTCTTGGCTTTGTCCTTATCTCTAACTTAAAGCTCAACTAGTAATATGTTAATTACTATATATATTCATTATTAATATATTATTAATTAATATAGTACTAGTATTTTGTATTCAAAATAACTTTAGCATTTTGAGTAAAATTATTGGAAAATAGGCCAGTTAGTTAAAGAAAAACAAAGAGTTTGGTATCAGAGAGACAGAACCAGAATCCTCCTTGTAAGCACTTTATGAGGATGCCCTTTTTTTGCATGTTGAGAACATGCAGTTTCTCTTTTAAAGTAAGAATCTGGTTGATTTGGATGGAAGTAAAATTGAACCAGAGAGGTTAAGCACAGATAAATGTGGAATTGGGTCCTATTTATGAAGTATTTGCTGTATTCTCTCTATTTTGCAAGGGAGCCTTGCAGACAAGGCAAAGGAGCCTCAGAATATGCCTACCTGGTTGAGCAGGCAGACATCTGACCACAGCTAGCTTTGATCTGTATAATTTGCAGACCTGGATGTGGTGTGTGTCTGGTCAGGCTGCAGACTACCTGACATTGCATCTACTTACTGTTAGGTGGGTAGATATATTCTCACTCAGTCAAGAAAATAATCCTTTTTGAGGCAGGAAGTATTAAGCTTTTTTTGTGAAGAGAATGGAATATACTGTGTGTGCTTCGTGATACTTTTCAGATTTCTATGGGGGTAGCAGAGAAAATTTATTTTCCTATTCTTTCTTTCTCTCCAGTCTCTTTTATAAGTCATCCTAACCATTTATCAGGTAATAGTAAAGCAAACACATCAGAAGGAAAAATACTAACTTTTTAAAAGCTTTTTTGTACTAAGTTTCAGATTTTTGTTTCTCCTTTTCCTGCAGAAATGAAGACTGAGTTTAATGAAGGGCATTTGGTACAGCGATTGGGGTACTACCCTTTGTAAAATTGTGGCAACGTGACTATATGACTTATATTAGTACAGCTAATCCAGAAATATATTTTCTAATATTCCAGTTCTGTTTAATTCTAATCTATGTAGTTATGCTTCTAACAAACTGTTCTATAAACATTAGTTTTTTGAGTATCTGGAAGGAATTTTCACTTCACTGGAGCTGTAGGTGTTACGCAGGGAAATCTTTTGATGGTCCCCATGCAAGCTCTGATACAGCAGATTAATGTGCAAAAACATTAGGGCGTATTTGTAACATTTGTGTTAATGTACACTTGTGAAGTTTATAATATAATTATACTTTCTATTAATTTTTCTTAAAGCATAAATACAGTAAAACCAGTCCTGTAATTATGGGAAATCTAAGAGGAGGAAGATGAACAAAGGATAAAATCTGATTCATAAAGTGTCCTTGCAATTCTGTATTTGTCCTTCTTTGTTTTCACATACAAACAATAAAATTTGTTGCAGTTTTAACATCAGAGGGGCTGTTGCTATAGACAATGGATTTGTTACTTCCTATATAGTCCTTGAAGTCTGATGCCTGCTTAAGAATTTATGTCTAGTTCAAGCATTATTTTCCCTTTATCGAAAGGGAATTGTTCTTCGTTTGGGACTGATATATCCATTTGAGGATTGAGAACCTCACTGTTTTCTTCTGTCACAAACAATCTAGAAGCCCATGGGAGATGGTGCAGTCTAAATTGCCAAGATAGTGTCAAGAAGTCTGTAGGATCTGAGAGGGCTTCATCTACTATTTAAACTAGAAGTTTGGGTACAGGTTTGTTATTTTTTACACATCAATAGAGTTTGATTTCTTTCAGAACACTTAGTCTTTTGCACGTTTTTTTTCCATCTTCTACTTTTGAGATATTAGACTTTAAAAAATATGGTTTGGGATATAAAAAACATTTATATCCAAACAACCTCAAGCCTTACAAAATTCAGAACTGTATTATAGTAAATGGATGAATGAAGGTGTTTGATAACACTTCTTGTGAATTGCATATGCTTAGCTGGAATTTCCAAAGTAATTCTCATGGTTTGCTTGCATATTTCAGCAATAATCTGTGTGAGGTGGAAGTTTCTATTCCATGAACTTCTGTTTTAGAAATTTCTCAACACAGTAGATCTTTTTTTAACTGTCTTCGATGTACTTATATCTTAATTTCTGGAAGATATGAAATAAATGCTAATACTAGGAGTGTGCACTGGTCATAATATTGTGCAACAATTTTCTTTCTGAAAACTGCATGAAGAGAAGTACAGGTGTTAGACGAGAGATAAACATTTTTCTTTTTTTTTTTTAAGGAGGTTTTTCATCTTCATTTAATACCTATGTAACATAGTATGAGTATGACTGACATTACACATCTATTAATGGAAATGAAAAGACCTATCTTTTTCCATTTTTTTACTCCTGTACTCATTACAGAAATAAAGGGTGGACTTGCAGCTGTCTAGACTTTTGCTGAGCTACCTCTGATTGCAGAGAAAACAGCCAGAACACAGTGCTGTTCAAACACACTTCATCATTTGCACTGGTTCTTCTTAATCCATCTTATTCTAATGTATACACTGCTCCTATATTAGTGGCAAAAAAACACTACAGTGAATTTTCAACTCAAAACCCAGTTGGCTCCCAAAATAAGAGGGGGACTCTAAACCTATAGAGCCTATGGACTCTAATCCTATAATAGCCCAGCGTCTGAGATCCTTACTTGTTACTCACTGTGTGGGAAGATTCTTGTGTAACATCCAAGACCACCCTTCTTCATCTGTTGGTAGGTGGATGTAGGTAGGCCCAGCGCCTAAACACTTGTCTGAAATTGAAGAAGATTCAGCTTATCCATCTCCCTCAAATAAAGATTCTTTAATTATAATAAAAACTAACAATAATAGTGATAATAAAACCAGGTTTCATATAGTTAGTCCTGTCACTAGGGACTACCTTTGATGGTTGGGGCCATTTTGTTTTTCAAAAGCCTTCCTTTTAAGTAAGGAGCAGGAAGTCTATGGTGTTGTCATATGCAGAATGATACTGTCCTGTACAAACCGTTTTCTACTTACTCTTCCAGTTACAAAGGGTAAAATTATAAGTAGGAAATGTCAGGTGGTAAGCTAAGAAAAATGAAAAGCATACCTGCTTTGGTTGTTCTCAAGTGTTTGGACACAAGTACTCACTGCACAATGAGGTATAGTTTCTGAACAATTGAAAAGCTATGAGAATAAGAGGTTTGGATATTTTCATTAAACGTGACTCCCTGTTCCTACACTGCTCTCAGGTGTGCAGCGTATATTTAAAGTAACTTCCAGATCTCCTAATATTTTTTACCTTTGTCTGTAGCAGAGTTTATTGGTGAAATTCTCTTGAAATCACATCTGCATTAGAGGAAAAATATGCCTCAGGTGTGACTATACGATACAGTTAGAAAGTGTATCTATCATTTGACTGGAATTTTTTCCCAAAACTTTTCCAAAGTAGTAGTCTCTGTGTTTCTGCCTTCCCTCCAAAACCAGTGGTAGCTGATACAGATCTTGGTAACAGGTAATATTGCTGCTCATTGCTCTGAACATGAAGTCTTTGTTGCTGTAGATCTTGAGGAAGGAGGGAGGGAGAGCTAGGGTCCAATATTTTCACATGCAGAACCTTCTGTGAATCCTTGTTAGGACAGTGGTACACTACATAAGAATTGCAATATTTGTTTATATGATGGAAGGAGGGGTTATGGGGTTATGTGAAGTTCAAAATGATGGGGGACTGAAATAAAAAAGACTTGTCAGGTATGTCACGAGTTAGAAATATTAATTTCTGCTGTGTAGATTGTCTTTGCTAGGGATGAGACTGAAGTTAAAGGCTCTTTGTGACCTTTTTTTTCCCCTCACTGTTTCATATATCCATATATAATTAATTTTAAAATGTTTTAAATGATTCATCCACCATCATACTCTGAGTCATTTTCAGCCTGACTAGCCTACTTAAAAATATTTTTAGCTAAGGGCTAGATATTGAGTGTATGATACCTGGATGTTTGTGAGAGGATCTTATTTGTAAAGTGTCCTCAGTTGGCAGGGAGTAAGTTATAATTTTGTGTTAGTTAAAAGTAAAATTTTATAGAATATCATTTGCCACAATGGAAAGTGCAGGTTTTCTGTGAAATGGAATATTAACAAGGAAACTCTTATTCTAATACTGTATTACCAGGTTTCAGTGAGAAAAGTGACCTTTATCAATAGCATTTGTTATCATATATATACTTGTGTGTCTACTTTGTAAAATACATAAAGTTTTCTTATGAATCTGTATCCTCAAAACAACAAAAATCATATATTTTTAATAGAAAGTATTAAAAGAAATAGAAAGTATAGTTTAAGGAGATTGTTCATTCGCTTCTAATATCCATCTGCAGCAGATTCTTTGATGGTTAAATCTGGCTGCCGTTTCTTAAAATTTGATCTAGTAAGCTATACCTAAAATCTCAAAATTCTTGAACACGTTTCCAGCTATTTTAAAAATCAAATTCTCTTGTCGAAATCTGAGCTCTGAGAAATTCATTTCCCAAAATACCTGCATGTATGTACAGATACACATGAAGTTCTTGGTAGCATCTGGATCATCTCCAGCTGGGTTCTTACAAAGAATAAGCAGAAGGTTATAACCAAATGTACATATGTAGCACTTGACAAATTAGTCACTTGTAAAACTGTGGTTATAAAACTGCTGGTTTCAAATTACTAGTTCTGCCTCATTTCTATAGCAAGAACTCGATGTCTACCTTCCTCTAATTCACTGTGACTCTTCTCCATCACCTCACTGTTGGGATTTTTTTTTTTTTGTGATTTACATTTCTTTTGTTTCTACTATTGTGGGGAATTAATAGTCTTGGAAATACCTCAAATGATTTCAGTCTAAAGCTGGCTTTTTTTTTTTTTTTTTTTTTTAAGCATTAGTAATGTTAGTGTGTGCTAGGGAAGGTATACAAATGAAATACCTATTTATAAAAATTTTTAAGCTTTCACTCTTCCTATCTCTAACACAAATTTGGAGGTAGATGAAACATGTATATGTTTTAAGTAATGTGATTTTCATAACTGTAATATTCTTAAATTTTGTTTCTTTTTTGTTCTTGCTGAGTCTCACTGCTTGCTACTTCCCTTCATATACGTCTTGCAGTAGTAACTTGTGGATACACAGGGGAATACCTGAACTTTTATGGAGTATATATGCAAATTTAAATTTGGGGTGACAGTGCTTAATGAAAGATGAAGTGTATTAAGAGAAACTGGGAGTCATTGCATTTCTGCTGTGATTTTTTTTTAAGCCTAATGTTTTTAGAGTACCTTCAGGAATATCCATAGTGATAGGTATTGCTGAGCTGAGAAAATTCAGCACAAGTCCAGAAAACCTGACCATCTCCCACTTGTAGGCACTGAGCTGTCATGTTTTGTTTGATCTGGGTATTAAATTAAAAAATAAAAAATAAATAAAAAATCGGTTTTAGACCTTAATACAGCTCTTTGGAGAAAGCTTCTTTTGATCCTTGCATGTAACCAGATTTCAGGATGACTGAGTTACTTTGAGTTTATTAATAGTTCTCACTCCTTTAAAGGCACCGTTATGTAACTGCCATGTACTGAATGTAAATATTTGTATAACAATTTCAAAGGATTGTTTAGACTAGTAAGCAGAGAGTTTTAGAACAAAAATAATATTGCTACAGTCCCCTTTCAACAAAAGAAAAGCCTGGCAGGGAAACACGTATGGAATACTTAGCAGATGCAGTGTGAACCATGGATTTCTGAAGAGCTGCAGTTGACTTTTCCATACCGTATTTGAAGCAGCAGTTTCAACATGGTGTTCATGGAAAACAGATGGTTTGTACAAACCTAATTAGGAATAGTAAAGTAATATTTGATAATTTTAAATTCCCTTATCAGGAATCTGCATCTCTACCAGAAATATTTCTGGGGAGCTTCAGAAAAAGAAAACAGAAAAATATTCCACTGATCCGATATATGTTTTCTAGAAAACTTTTAGGATTATTACTTTATTTTGGGAATAAATGAACCACATTACCTCTATTCCCTGAGACCTTCCTCTTGCAATTAATTTAAAACAGACTTATTAATGGTAAGTAAGGCTCTGTGTACCAATACAAACCATATCCTTAGACACTTTCCTTAAGGCAGCTTCTAAGAGAGCTGCTTGTTTGTGGAAGGCTTTGCAAGCCAGACAGGTATCTGCCAGACCCTTTTAATGCACTGTACGGAGTGCACTGTACTGCCAGTCCATTTTAATGCACCAGTACAGAAAATGTCAGGGTAACTGAAATCAAATAACTGTGACCGGATACGCTGATATAGATAAGAATTAGGACTCTTGCCTGTGAATCTGCCAAAAGTAGCTGGGCTTGGGTTCTAATTTTGAATATTAAATCAGTTGATCGCTGACAGGGCTCCACAGAGATCTGCTTGGCACACATAGTGAAACTCAACCCAGAGCGAGTAAAAACAACATATGTTCCCAGAAGCTGCTTAGGAAGCTCTTTAAGCACTGAGGAATATCTACAAAAGCTTTAGACCTTGAGAGTAGAAATAAGGACACCGATAACCTCCTGATGAAGGAGTAGTTGCCAGAACTATACTCCTTCTTTAGCAACAGCGACTACATAGGTTAAGGCTAATACTGCTGTAAACAAGTGTAGGAGTGGCTGACATTCAAACCAGAGCTCCCATGTGTACAGAAATTCACTCAATGGGAGGAATTGCAAGAGGGGAAAGTGTAAAGTGAATCTGTTAGTATAATTAATGCGTGAGATTTATTGATGACATTCTGACACATTTTTGTGTAATAGTCTGCTTTCCCCTTTTATGGTCTGTATTATTTCAAGATTGTGGTGATATTTTAGCAATTGAAGAGAATGTCAGAAATCATTACTGAAAATGCATTTCTGCTTTTGCATAGCATCAGGTACTTGTGGCCTCAGGAGGAAGAGAATGATAAATTTTATGCAAGATATTAATCAGAAGAGAAAATCAATTTCTTTTGTTTTAATGCTTGTTCAGGATCAGACAACTGATATGTTAAACCATACATGTAATAATGGAAGTTAGCAGAATGAAAACAGACAAATCACATTATATGCTTCTTAAATTAGGATGCTTCTCCAGACATTGCTTATCTTTTGAAGATGAAACAAATAAAGTCTTGACGAGACTGCAGAAAAATGGTGGAATGGGTTTAAGGCCATGTTGTTGTATGTGTAATTGGAAGTGTGTGACAATGACAGCCTTGCTGCAGTGCTCACTTCAAAGCCGATGTAATTCCACTTCTGAGCAGATGCAGTATCTGCTCCTGATCCGCTACTAAATAGCACTTCCTGGTGCTGCTGCTGGTTGCAAGGTATGTTTCTGATTTTGAGACCACCCACACTATTCTTATTCCAATGTATTGCAAGCTGTTTGTAGTGTATGATGTGCATTTCTGTGCAGTTGCATACCCAAGGTGCAAGCTGTGCAGTGGTCTTGTGCATACCTCCCTACTGCATGGAACAGGGGTGAGTTTATAGTACTGTTTGGTCCCAGGAGGATCACTCTGCACAGAAGAGGTGCAATTGCAGCGTGGCTCTTTAGCTGGCTCTGACACAAACTGCAGAGAACTGGCAGGGTCCCAGGTATCAGCTGCTGGCAGTAGGACCTAGAATGCCATTATTTTACCTTAATGCAAAGCTTTATGCTAGAGCATTGCTACAGTTAGTACTGAATATAGCTGGATAAAGCTACCTTGGATTTGTCTGTACGAGATGGAGTCCATGTTAGCAGAATCACATTTAGAACTTGCATACGATGTATATTTCTGGAAGGTAAATGTTTGTTTCAGGCATCGTACCAGTGAAACAAATAGATCTTTATAAACTTACAAATAGAGCGTTTGGAAATTGTTGTATCTCTTTCCTCACACTGATAACTGATCCCAGGTCAGCACATCTCTTTCTTACCTCTGCCCCTTTACTGAACTGGAGGAGCTGGAACTTTGGGGAGTAAGAAGGAAGGGAAAGGAAAGCTGTAAGCAAGGCTTTGTTCTGAGTCTTCACCGGGATAAAATATTTGTCCTTCTGTCTGTAATGACAAATTAATGCACCTGAAGCATCATATTTGTTTAATTTATGTATTGTCTTAAATGTGTATGGGGATGTCATGATATTGGTGTCTAGAATCCTGATAATTTTTCCTCTGAAGAAATCTGGGGACTGAAAGACAACTGGTCATCATCAGTCCTATTGGTGAAGTAAGTGTTGTGGCTTTCATTTTGTAAACTTACTGTTGGCTTAGATTATTTAATGATACGATTTTTCAGAAATTTCAAGTATGCTTATATGGATATTATTTGTGGTTTTGAATTCCTTTTCAAACACTGAGCATAATATTTCAGTCTAATATTTTGGGCTGGTATAGTTCCCCAGAATTACAACATACCATCATCGCCAACCTCAATATTTTTTTTTTTTAATCTAACTGTTATTATTAACTATTAGAAATCATCCTATGTCTGCTTAGTCTTGGTTAGGACATTGGTTTTGTTGTTGTTTCTTAAGGGAAAGGAGAAGGAGGAAAGTCAGAAGTTTTTTCTGTTTTGCAAGTTAATCTTTTTAATAGTAATGAAAAAACTGTAATCTGAGGATTCCCAAATGTTGTTTGCATTGGTATTTCTATCAGCTGCAGCAACAGGTGCATTTTGAGCCAGACTGAGCATCTTGATATCAG
This sequence comes from Cygnus atratus, assembly GCF_013377495.2. Classification (NCBI taxonomy): domain Eukaryota; kingdom Metazoa; phylum Chordata; class Aves; order Anseriformes; family Anatidae; genus Cygnus; species Cygnus atratus. The sequence continues at coordinate 33,708,177 of NC_066365.1, read as the reverse complement.
CCTCTTTAAAGCATAGCATAGAGTATGGAGCACTGCAGCTTAGATTCAGGCAGACTGAGTGGGACTTTAATTAATTCCACATGTTGGCAGCTGTGATAGGAACATCACAGGAGGTGCTGCAGCTACAGCAGCTTCCAGTTCTGTGCAAAATAAAATAGCAATTCACATGTCGGGGCTTCATTTGCTATTCTCAACTGCATCAGGCTGGCTTAGGATCAGGATCTGCCACCAGGCAGGGCTCACACAGGGAGTATCCTTGGTACTGTTGGAGGTGATCTCCATGTCAGTAGAAACATATGCATTGGAGCCAGCCACTCTCATCTGTTCCCAGTTTTGTTGTCAGCTGTAATGGTTTTGAAAACAAGTAAAGTTTTTGAAAACATCCTCTTCCATCAACATTGAAAACAGGTAAAATAGATGTACTCAAATGCCAAAGAAAACTAATTTAGTGGGGAAAAAGACACAGAACAGTGAAGCAATACTATTTATATTACATAGCAGCACTATTAGGCACAAAATTGACTCATAACTGCTCTTGTTGATATGTGATTAATGAGAAAAAATTATGGCATCTCCATAGCTCTTCCACTTCCGTAGGCTGTTCTTAGTTCTAGCCTGAAGCTGACTGGGTTTTACTTTTTGTTTGTGTTTGTTTATCTAGCCAGAAATAGGTGATTAAGGACTTCCAGATGGACTAGCTGTTGTACACGATATGACTAGGAATGTGAGGGGACTCAACTGCTGGATTTACCGTTTTCCATATGTGAAAAAAATGTGATCAGTGCATTGAAAATAGTGAGGGCTGATACAGATTTTTAAGCATTGTGAAGACAAAGTATGAGGAAATGCTTGATGACCTGGTGATTTAAAAACAAACAAACCTTGAAATCAACAAATGTATCCCAATTTAGATTTCTTACTGTATTTAAACAACTTCCAACAATGTATGAGGGCTTCTAAACAGGTTTTGATGCAGAGGAAAAAATGTTTATTTGGGAAAATAGCCCTTGGATAAAATAATACATTTAGTAAACTCTGACACTTATTACAACAGAAACACAAACTTGGGATACTGTCATGTTAGCAGCAGAGATCACAATTAAAATTTTGGAAAAATAAACTAAGCAAAATCACTGAAAATATTTGGTTAGCCAAAACTTAAGATAATACAGATCTAGATTTTGCATTGGGCCTTCCATTATGTAAATTAAAATTTAGTATTTTCCACATTCATGTAATTCTGAAGTCAAAAGAGGTTTATATTACAGGAATAAGTATGTTTTGTATTTGCTCTTCAGTGGGTGGTAGGAGTCTGGAAGAAAGTATTGAATTGAGTATTGCCAAATATAAGTGGAAAAAAGAGGAAAATTATTTTAGTACCCGTATTGGTTTCTGCGGGTAGTAGAGCTAATACACGACTAACCTTCGGTGTTGAGTTTTACTGTGGTTGATGTTAGAATTTGAAGACTGTGTTTGCTTCATTTTACACTCCATAATTCAGTATCTTATAGAAGGAGGCCTGAAAAATATTTTTAAACTTTCTTTAAAAAAATCAAAAATGTTTTGGAAATGGATCTTCAGTAACAATCTGTGATGTATCAGTTGTTCCAGCTTTCCTAAGATTTATTTTCAGATACCAATAAGGAATTCTGAAGTAATTAATTCAAAACAGGATGATGTTTCTCATGCATTTCCAAAGTACCTATACCATTGATGCAGAGGTCCACAAAACGGGATAGTGTTATCAGGTGCTTCCAAATTTCAGCAGCCTTTGCATCTTGAAATGTTTATTTTACACAATGTCCCTGATGTTCTGTCTCAGCAGAAATAGTGATCCAGGCGGCTTGAGGATTTTTTAATTTTCAGCAGTTTATTGCTGAATAATGACCCTTTATGCAGCTAATCTCTTGATTAATCTGTTATATCCTCATTGCTTCTACTTGGTGCCAGCAGTCAAGCGTAATTGTTACGGATGTTGCATGCAAGTTTGACAGACCAGTGTGACTTACGACAGGCAAAGCAAAGCATGGAAACTGATACCTTCACAGTATATGTGGTAGTATTTTTATACGGTATTTCTGTTATTTCATCTGTGAAATGTCATGGTTTGAAAGAGCGAGTAGAAAGCATGCATAAGTTTAATTTCCTTCCTGTATTTACATTGCAGTTCAGTGAGGAGGATACAAGAAAACTAGGAGAGGGACTCTGTCAGGGAGTGTAGTGATAGGACAGGGAGCAATGGTTTTAAACTACAAGAGTAGATTTAGATGAGATATTCTTCACTCAGAGAGTGCTGAGGCACTGGAACAGGTTGCCTAGAGAAGCTGTGGATGCCTCATCCCTGGATGTGTTCAAAGCCAGGCTGAATGGGGCTTTGGGCAGCCGGATTTAGTGGGAGGTGTCCCTGGCCATGGCAGTGAGGTTGGTATTAGATGATCTTTAAGGTCCTTTCGAACCCAAACCATTCTGTGATTCGGCAAGAATCAAAAGCATTTGAAAGATCTGTGTGTGCAGTTTGAATGTATGGCAAGCAATTAGCATTACAAAACCTGTAAGCTAATGGAACCACAAGCTTAGCTGGAAGCATGGTTGTTATATTGAAATAGATATAAAGATGATTAAATGAAGTAACTTAATGTTTAAAAATGTTAATATATGGAGGCAGTTGACCCAAACTTAAAATGCATGCAAAACCCACTATTGTGCTCTGTAAGCAGCTCAGTGGATTTTAGCAAGACTTTTGGTTACATGAAGTGATATAAATGAGACAGAATATATATGTATATATATGTATATATATGTATATATATGGCACAGAATTGAAAGAGAGACGTGAATTTCTAGAATACCTAAACTTTTTCCCCTCCTATTGCAGCGCTGTGAGAAACAGCTTTGAATGAGTACCAGATTGAAACCTTGAGACAGGAACTTAGAAAACAATAGTTTTTTGTATTTCCACATAATAACATTGAATTGCAGCAAGTCTTGCATTTCAACTAGTATATTGAAACTTAAGAGTTATTTAATTTGATCTTTTAAATCAAATTCTGTAACCTCTCCAGGAAATAGTGTCTGCTCACAAACAGTAGAGGCCTTGGATTGCAGCAGATTATAGTAGCATGCCTCAGCAGGTCTTCTGATCTAAAGAATCAAAGAAATGAAAGTAGATTATTTGGCCGTATGATTTCATTCTTCTGAGTTCTCTGTAGTATGTGAATGCTGTGTTTGTCAAGTAAGGTGATTCTAGCTAAGGGCACTGACTTCTATAATGCAAAAGAGGTTGTACTGAGGAAAATGATACAGTTTATATTTAACAGCAGTTGTGTCATAGAATCTATAATATTTTACTGAACTGGATGAGCCAGCTGTCTGTCCTTATAAGTATGCTTTTTCTTTTTAAGTTCTTTCTTGATACGAGTAGCTTTTATTTTTAGACTAGCTACTCAGGGCTAAGATGGAAGGTTAGCTGTATGAAGTCAGGGGCTATTTTTGGTTCCGTATTAGTCTTCCCAGTTATGCCACTAAAGGAAAGAATCTGTTATGCTGACTTACTTGTGCTGCCGTGACTAATGCATCTGTGGGCAAGGATATAATTCTTGTCTTGTAACTGAAAATGCTATGTTTTTTTTTCCTCACACAGGCTGGATTATGGTCATGAGCTGCATTTGTTAATTCTCTGTTTCCAATTTCCACTTATTTCCTTGTTTAATAAGGCTATTATTTCTAAGTGTAACTCTTTAAATTTAGAAGTGTGATGTTAAACTTCACTGTTGTATAATATGCTGAGCTATTCAGTATATTATATTTTATAATATTCTGAGAATTTGTTCAAGTTCTGGATAATACTGGTTTTTCTGGGCTATTTTTTGTTACAGAGAACGATGATGTGATTTGTATTGTGATTCAAGGTGTGATTCAAATTATTCAAAATTTACAGAATTTTAGACTTCTCAACTGTAATTGTTCCCATATCAAAATAGCTGCACATAATCAGTGCAATCTTTGAAATACCGTGTTGCAGAAAGAAGTCAGGTCTGTCCTTTGGAAGACCAGTGAATGGCCCTTGCCAGAAAGTCCTACAGTACTGGAAGGCTTTGGGATACAGCTACGTGTAGGAATACACTTAAACTTGTGCATATTTCTAGAGCTTAGTTTTCTGACAGACATTTCCAGTACAGTGAGGATGATCTGTCTGTTGAAATGCACCCAAATGCAATCTTCCATTTTCATGTGTGTTCGTTTTCTGAATTAAACTCTAGGGATATCAAAAAATATATGCAAAAATCTGTTTAAAATTAAAATAAAACTAAAACGTGGTGTGTGCTGTATTCTGTCATCTGTTCCACATAGCTGTATGAGTTGTGGTGACCTGACCAGTCTGTTTATGCAGTCTTTCTGCATTGTCATACTGTATTAGGCGTTTCCTGGGCTTGCTGCCAGACTTTTTCCGTTTACAAGGCAGCAGGCGAAGACTTAACATTTGTTTTCTTTCTTACTCTTCAGATTCCCTGTGGGACAGAAGGGTTTTGTCTCCTTCGTTTTCACTGTTGTTCCTCATTACAGGGTATCAGTGAAAGGAGGTTCATTTTCTGATGATGACTGTAATGATGTGTCACAGCCATTGATTAAATAATCAGTTAGGAAGCTGGCCTAGAAGCATTATTCTTATTATGGTCTTTGTTTCAATATTCTTTTTTTTTTTTTCCTGTTTTCCCAAATAGGATAACAAGCTGTCTTTATCCAAGGAAAATTCAACATTTACAATTTTTTGTATATATTCAGAAAGTGTAATGCTTCCATCGCTGTTCATTGAATTTAATGAACTTGAAGGCAAAGATAATCAGACAATGCTTTATGGAAGTCGTAACCTAGAAATCAGATGTAATATATAATTCTACTGCAGTGTCCAGCAGAGCTGAGGAGGCCCTCAGGCCTTTCACAAGTTCATGCTGTGCTTAGTTTTGTGAATGTGAGTAATTCCACTCACTGCAGCAGGACTGCTCTCAAGCCTAAAACTTGGCTTAAAAAGGGGATTTGCTGGGCTGGGACCAGAAAGCAGGGGACGCTGCTTGATCCAGCTATAGAAAAAAAGACAACTGAGATGTTTTCAAAAATGGATAAGTTGAGATTGTAAGGATGATGTTAAAGCGTCTGAATAATTGCTAAAATATATGTCTACATCATTTTTAAAAGGTTCTTTATTTTTTTCCAGTAATATAGGAGATTATTGTAAAGGAAAATCACAGACTTTAAAATATTAACTTAATTTGCCGGTCTCAAAACACTCACCAAGATGCACAGGGATATAACAGAAGACCAGGTAGTGATTTTTGTCATTTTGTAGCATTCGTTAGTTTTGCATTCTTTCTGCATGACCTGATCTTTAACTGTGTTTCATGTTTTAGTCACAAACAAAAAAAAAATCTGCACTTGAGCTTCAGAAATGGAGGTATTTGGCCTAGTCCCAACTATTTATAAAAAACAAATGAGATTTTTTTGTCCTGGTCTGCTAATGACCTTAAAGAGATTGCCTGCTGGGGTAGTCACTGGCATTGCATAGTACTCATAGCTACAGTCAGTAAGAAAGGTGTCTAGTGTCTGTCAAGCTCGTGGCTATATGTCCCCAAACCTTAGGACTCCCCAGCCTCTACCCTATGGCTGTTTCAGGCAGAGGTGCTCAGTCCTATAAGCATTTGAGCTCTTCCAAGCGCTGCATTAGAGGCTAGGAGTTTGTCTATCCATCTTTTCGTATTCTGTAATTTTGTTTAATGTGGGGAGTCCCAGCACGATTCTGCACTAGAGCTGTTACTGACCACATAAGCTGGTGAGGAACAGAAGAGTTTTTTGCTGTTCAAGTTAAACCTCAGAGATGGCAAGTGCTTCTTTCCTATACCGGCAGGAATCTTATTACTCAGCCTTATATTCCAGGCTTACTGCCTGTCTGATCTAGCGGTGGTTTTGTTGCTGTTCTCATGTACCCTGATGTGGGCTTCCATACCTGCCTGGCTCTTGCTTAGGTTAATTTTTTTTTTTTTACCTGCTTCTAATTCACTTAGTATTGCTGCCTTTGACTCTGTCATTTCTGCCCAGTGTTAATTTAAAAAGAACAAAAAGAATACTGGCAGTTACAGTACCTTTTTTTTTTTTTTTTTTTAAGGGCATATCAAAGGTTCACTGGTCTATGGCTTTTCTCTGTATGTCTTCTTCCTGGATATATCCTGGCTACTGATTTGGTTGTTCACTTACTATGTACTGAAGACATGGCAGGAAATGTGACTCAGTATAAGGGGGAAAATAGCTGCCTTAAGCTAGTAATGAACATCTTTCATTCTGGTCTTAGTTCAGTCTTGAAAAACATTTATAGTTTCAGTAAGTAGTTAATAATGGTTAAATGCATCCATCCCCTTTCCCTTGGTCTAGCTGTTCAGTGGAAGTACAGGGACCCAGGGGAAATTCCAAGCTAAGAAAATCCGTGTTAAAATCACAGTGCTCAGTAGAAAAGAGTGGGAATGCCCTTTTCACCTTCCTCTTTGAGTTCCTGAGGCTGCCCAGAGGAAATTCTTGCTTTTGAAAGTTAAGTCTGCCCCTGCTGGTGATCGAACTGAAATAGAACATGGACAACTGACCTATTTCTGCAGGACTTCTTTGCTTGCATTTTGTACTTTAGGACACGTATAAACCCTTGAACTGTCAGCCTGACAGTTACAGTGGGATGGATCCAAAAACACTGCAAGAATTTTAATGAGACTGTTCATGTTGCAGTGACAAGGAAGTGGCAATGCTATCTTTATTTGAAAAGGGAAACAAAAATGATGATCACAAAAATGACCTGTCAGGCAAAGTAGACAAATCTTTTGCTTACTCAGAAATAAAAGTTGATGCAAGGGGCAAAGGGCAAAACTGTTGGTACAACATAGCTGTAATCTGCCCCAGTCAAAGTGGAGTAGCGTTGCCTTGGAGAAAAGCGGAGACCTGTCAGACTGAAGGTACGAGCAGGGAGGTTGTATCTGGTTTTGTTATGCTGACATTCAGTGAATTATTGTTTTTTGTGTTTTTTTTTTTGTGTTTTTTTTTTTGTAGCATTTTTTTGGGAAAAGATCATATTGCATTTCTTTAAGAGTTTCAGCCCCTAATGCCTGTCACTACTGCTGAGCTGCAAACATGCACAGATCCATCTGTTACTGTGCATGCCACTTCTCTTAGTTTTCCTTTTGCCTTGTATGTTATGCACTTCCTTTTTCAAATATTTACACCATATCCTATTTTCTTGAAGTCAGTAGGTATAAATTTTTTTTCATTGTTTAAAAAAAAATACAAACAATCTTTTATATCTTTTCCAGTTGGATGTCTTAGTTCAGTTTTCATCTAATGTAGGGATTTTGTCATCCAGAGCAGCTTTCCCTAGGCACAGGGTGTGGCTCTTAAGACTTAAACCATCCAGTCCTGTTGCTGTTACTTAAATTGAATCAGCCGTACTAAATTGAGCCAAAGTATTTGTCTTTACAGCTTGTCATTCTACATTTAGAATGAAACATAGTTGTACAACTGGAATAAATACAATTAATTCAGTGGGCTCCTGGCCGAAGGGTCTTGATACATGGATCTGCTGTGTGCTTTTTTTGTTTGTTTTAATCTGTCACCTAAAGGAAATAGTCTGTTTTAAAGTTACATCACAAATGCATGTGTTAAAAACTTGATTTTTGTTTTGAACTAAAACTTTAAACTAGTTGAAGTCCTCAGATACTATTTGAAGAACACCACACTGCTTACTTCTCTGTGTAAATTTCTTTCAATTCTGCACAGCTGTGTTTGGGATAACTGGATATTTAAAGGTATCTCTCCTTTGTGGACTGTTCCACTGTTGGTTAATCTGAATAAAGTAACAATGACATTGTCATAGTCTGTGGCTCAAGAGGTTAAATATTATTATGCTTTATGCATCATTTTTTTTTACATGAAGAGAAATGCCATTTGCTAGGCTTTGTGCTCCAGTTTCCAGTTGTCACTTCCTGCTTGTTACTTGCCCTTCCTCTGGCTCACAGGGCGCCATACAAAATATATGCCTTTTTTTAATGAAATATCCAGTAAAAAAAAAAACATAGAAGGTGGTCATTTAATTATAGTTGGTTACAGGACTCTTTTTCATGTTAAAGATTTGAGAGGAATTGAATTCTTTAGTAGTTCTTAATATGTTTATAAAACTCTGTAGTGTCAGTTTCTCAAAATCTTTTAGTGCTTTTTTCCTGTGGAGGATGGAGGACAAATACCTTGTAGGCGAGATCATCGTTCAACTTTTCTAATTGTAACTTTGTCATGAAGGATAATTATAAAATCCCTGTTGAATTCTGTCTATAAACGATGGGTCGTTTTTCTTGTGTCTTCCAGGGATGCATCTTCTGCTTGTTACATTCAGAGGTAGGAGTAGGGGTTGGTGCAAATTACATTTTTAGGCTTATGTGATGGTAATAATGGGAAAGGGATTTCTGTAAAGGTCACAGTTTTATATAATCTAGTCCTATAGCTTGATCTGACCGAAATACTTCTTTGTAAAGAGGAAACTTCTTAGGTTGGCTATAAATATTTGTCAGAAATATAAACCAATTTAAAAGGTAAATGTGATGGTTGTATATGTTGCATTGAAACACTGCACCAGCGGACAGCAGAGGATGAGGAAATTTATTTTTCAAATAGATGTGTTTGAACAGAAGCCGTGCAACAAGACAACCTGACAGCAGGCTGGACTGTCAGAGGAGCACCAATGGGTCGCTTTGTATTCAAAATAAAGGGAAAGTAGTGGAGTTACCAGCAGAACATAGGCAATGTTTGTCTAGGAAAGGGTGTTGTCTTCAGAAATAAATAGGGCTTAACACATTTAAAACAGTATTAGAATTAATTAATTCAGAGTTAATTAGCTAATGTTCTTTCTAAAGCATTCCTAAAGTGTTTTTCTCAAAACATATTTCATTTTTCTGTTGGGAAAAAAAAAAAGAATTCAAAGAAATATGAAACTCTGGTGTAAGGCTTTGTAGTGTCAACTGTAATTAATTCTACAAAGCTTCTTCACGTACCTCCGTATATGCCTTCTTTTAAAATATATATATATATGTTTAAATAGATTTTTTCTTTTCTTTCTGTAGACAAGCAAATTACATTCATCATCTTCTTATTCAAGACCATTATCTGTGGTAATTTAAGCCACAGACAGGAGAGATGTTCTGATTGAGTGTTACTGCCAGGCCACTGCTGGAAAACAAGCACCCTGAGTACTCACGTAGAGCTTTTGTGCTTAAAGCTAGGAATTGGCCAGATCTAAATCTCAGAAATGACATAAGGACTGTAATTCTAAAAAAGCCCTCAATAGTATTGAAAATTAGATATTGTTCTGGTGCTTGACCTTGTCAAGGTGTCTACAGCTTTTCAAATTTAAACATCATGCACAAAAGCCCACAGCATCAGGACTAGCAAGTGAGTTGTTACTTGAATGAGTGAATGAAAGACTCCTTATTTTACTGGTTTTGCTATGGTATTCGTATGTGCAACAAAACAAAAAGAATGGGTAAGACACAGCAGACAGGCACTTAGTGGAGAGAAAAGCTATATTTATCATATACTAGTTCAATAAATCAAATTTTGTTCACTAGCTTACTGAAATATTTCTCATATGCAAAAGTTCTACTGCTAATGAAAGTAAAAAGATAAGTAATGTTCAAAATTCAATTGTTTTTAAATTTCTAAACTGATGAATCCTGTTCAAAGCTATAAACAATTGCTATATGATCAAAATATAGATATTGCTATTTGATCAAAATATAGATATTCTTCCGAGCAGAATTGTGTTATTTGCAAGTGAGACCACAGTGGACCTGCAGCATGCAAAATCTCATGCAAACTATTCAGTTCAGCTTTCCCTCAGTAGTATTTTTGCATGCTAAGTGAGCACTGTTATCATTAACTGCAGCATATACATTAGTTTGAACTCTGTGGGAAATGAAGACCATTTATTTTAGCATCTGCTTGCATCTTGGGAACTGATTCTATGACTTTATTATGAAGGCCTAGAAAAATAACCATTAGATTGTGCTTTTAGGAAAACCAACAATTTCTGTGAATGTGGTTTTAGAAACACTTTTCTTACCTTGTAATTTGTTGTTTTTTGTTTTTTTTTTTGGGGGGGGAGCTTGGTAAATTTGAGCAGATCTTTGTTCCTCATTGACTGAACTCTTAAAATATTTTTTGTACATGCTTGTACGTTTTACATGTTAACCAGTCAAGACTATTTGTAGGGAGAAGGAGGACTTGCAGTATTCACTGTATAGCAAGCAGCTATGTAAATGTTTCTCACACTTGCATTTATCTGGGTCCAGTTATAAGTACAGTTTAAGACCCTTTACAGTCAGCTGAAGCCTTGGCTTGTGATGGACAGGTAGAAGTTGCAGTGCTTTAAATCAGAACAGAAAGATTCATTTTAGGCTCTGTCAAAGTACAGCATTCAGCTGTAACCTGCTTGAAACAGCACTGCGAGGGCACAGGGGGCACAGGTAGGGCAGTGGTGGGTGCGCAGACATGGAAATGGAACCTAGTTTGGGGGCTTTGGATGGGAACTTGGGCTTCATGGAGTGTTTCCCTCCTTTTCCAGCAGTGCAACTGGGGTAACTATTCTGAAAGGTTTCCCACGCCTTGCTTTTCTTATACGGATGGGTTTGAGTTGGTTGTTGAATTCTCTGCCCTCCTACTCCTTGTAGGTGGGAAAGATATTTGGTCTTTGTATCTAAAGCAAGCTTTTACATCAGTGGTGATGCTCTTGGGAAAAACAAAACAAAAAACTGAAATCTCTGGGGATGTAGACTCTCCTTATTAGTAGAGTGAGTTATTAGGTAGAGGGGAATAAATGCCGTGTTAGCAAAACTCTTAAATTTATACAGCCTTTTGAATCCCATTGGTACTGCCTCTTTGGTTAAACCACCATCAGCAGTTTCAAGTACAGCTTAAAACGTCTCTGGGAAATGCAAGTGGGTTGTTGTCGTGACAATAAGATAAAAATAAAAGGATTTTGTTGATGGCTGGAGCCCTTTGGCTTCCTAACAGTGAAACCAGCAGTTGATGCTGCAAGTGGCCGAGCAGTGTGGCTCCTCGTGCTGCAAGGGCACCTGCTGTTCTTCCAGGGAAAGCTGCCATGACAACTGCATGGCTTGCAAGCGCCTGGTCCCTGCTTTCCTGCAGCGACGGAGGGTCATTGGTATTCTGGGCGGCTGCCTGCTGCAGGCAGCAGCAAACCCTTCCCTTCCTCGAGATCTGCCAGCACTCACTGTTAGCACCCTGGGTAAAATATGCAAATGGTGTTGACAGGTATCTGGAAAGGGAAAAAAGGAAAAAAGGCCCGTTTGCATAGAAGCAGTGATTTGTTTTAGCTTGTTAATTAAATGCTTTTACCAAATGGTTCTAACTTTCATAGCTTCTACAAATCTTTTATTCCCAAATCTCATTCAGAGTATGCAATGTTAAATAGGAACGTAAAAAGAAAAGGGAAGGGAGGTGGGGGGCATGTAGAGCACACAGGAAAACGTTAATCAGCTTACATTTAAAAAATATCTTGCTACCTGCAATCACTTATTTTCTTAGGGGCAGTTAAAAGGAGTTTGGAATTTCTTTTGTGGCATTTTTGGTTTTAATTTGTTTTAAAGCAGATGCTTCTTCACAAACTGGCTTCTTGGCTTTTGAGGGGTGGTTTTATTCAAGGTGTTTGGTTTTGTTTCTTTAAAGAATATCTAAAGCATTTGTCATTGTGACGTTCCCATCCTTCTCCAAATGTATTTTAACTTCATTATTGCAACAATAAAGAACAGAATGAGCTGCAAAGGGCATGGAAGGAACTTCGTTTTTCCTTTTTTCTTCAATAAGGACTACCTTTTAATGACAGGGTGAAGTAGATGTCTTGTTGGTTTTGTTTGTTTGTTGTTTTTAACAGGACACCAAAATATGAATATTAAATGCCATAGATTAAAAAAAAAATTGCAGAAGCAAAAAAAATTTAACAGATTTTCCTACAAGCAATTGATGTAAGAATACCAGAATGCTTCAGTAGATTTTCTAGCTGTTTTCATCAAAGCCGTCAGCATGCACATATAGGCAAAAATACAGGTATTAAATGTAAGAGAAGGTGGTCTTGGAGGTAAGGGGCAGTCACACTTAACATTCTGGACTGTGAGGTTTCCTGTACTTCTTCCTGTACGTGGAGGATAGCTGAAGTACTTCGGAACTAGAATGTTTGTCATTATAAAAGAACGTTAACGGTATCGCTGTAAAAAGGAAAACAAACTAATTAAGTGTTGCTGACTAACTGAAGACTTAGCATTTGAAAATACTGCATTTGTTTATTTTACTTTGTATATTTTGCCATCAAGGTGACATGCTTGCAGGACTTCTTTGGAGATGATGATGTCTTCATTGCATGTGGACCTGAAAAATATCGGTATGCTCAGGATGACTTCGTCTTGGATCACAGCGGTAAGACTATACATCCTGAACCTACTGAAATAGTCAAGTTCATGGAGATTTCCTTTTTTTCACCCTCAAGCTGTGCATTATAGAAAAATACTCATTGGTATATACTTTCTTATTGATGAAAGCATTTTCCCAAACCATCGTCTGAATTCTGTATATCTGTTAAAATGCACTAACAATGTTTAATGAACCCTGTCCCTAAAGTTCAATGGAAAACAGCACTGAATTTTCGAAGGTTCAGTTATGTCTCTAAATGTTCCTAAAACCAGTTATAAACATTTACTTTTGACTTCGGTGGGCTACAAGATGGTCTTCATATTGCTGTCATCATGGGATGTTTGAAAAGATCACATATGTAACTGCTTATTTCAGATCTCAGGTTGTCCTGCTAGACAAGTCATATTCCATGTCGAGCCTGTTTATACTGTGAGAGATAGTAGGGGGTTTTGTGCGGAGAAGGAGGTGAGACAAACCAGGACGTTATGTCCACACTGTCTTCCATTGACAGATCATGAATTTAACTTGTTTAAGAAAGTTACTTTTCCATACAGAGAAAATCTATAATGCAAGTTCAAGAAAAAGTTCCCTACCAGGGAGTTTTAGAATTGTCTTGGAATATCAAATCATACACGCTTTTTGTTGTTGTTGTTGTCGTTTGTTTTTTCCCTCCTGTTCTTTTTAGGTCTGTATTGTCTGTAAAATCACAGTTTTCCTTCTATGAAAAATGAATCTGAGTGGTAATAAAAATTGCCCTGGCAAGAATCATCAAATTATTTGAGGATAGATTTGGGATGTGAACTTTTGCTGTTTTTTCTCATTTTTATGAACATCATAATTTCATTACAAAGTCTGCTGTTATATCAAGAGGCATAGGTACATACCTAACCAGTGGTCCATACAGTAGGAAGGATAGAGGATTTCAACTGGCTTCCATTCTAGTGTAATCAACAGCATGCTATTCTTCCAAAACTACTTGATTATGTTGATTCAAATAAAGGGTATGTTTTAACCATTTTAAACTAGCTAAGATATGTTTCTATTCTCCTGCAGACATAGGAGAACATGGTAGTATTAACTCACACTACAAATTCTAGTCTGAACAAAATTATAATTTCCTTTGTGATCCTAAGGCTGTAAGTTTACTCTTCCTATTACACCATGGACAGACTGAGCTCATTTCCTTACTGAGAACCCAGTTATGGAGGGTTTCTTTCTCAATTTGTCTCTTCACCTTCAGTCGTCCTCGCTTCTTGTTATATGTCTGGAGGTCATAATGGATAAAAGCAGTTTAAGTGCAGAGTGGATCATGACTTGGCTGGCAGGGGATACAGCTCTACATACTACTTCTGATGGCGACTTTATATCACAGTCATTGCATTGCCATCATAGTGACGAACAACAGAGACAAAATCGAGAGGGAAATTTATATGATTTCATGGGGAGAGATTTGCAATAGATGCTAACTGTAGGAATTCAAATTTCATCAAAATGTCAATACATGTATGACTATTTATTCCTTTCCCATTTAGGTTGTCCTTTATTTAATGACATACAGTTGGTGGTAAATGGCAGTAATCTGTTGTCTCAGCATTTTGAAAGCAATAGGCATGTTTCACCTCTTCAAAAATTGTTCACAACATCAGTTTCTTCTGAAATAAGGTGAAATGAGCTTGCTGTGCAGTTGCTGTATGTGAAGGTGCCGTTACAGCACACAGGATTTACTGAACTATCAAAGGAACCTTGTCATTGGCTGGCTTTACTCTTTCAGCTGTGCTAACTTGAATAATGGTCATAATCTGACTTCAAGATTTCAGATATTAAATGTAGAAGGTTACATAAAACATTTGGCTCAAAAATATGTATATGGTATGTGGGTTGAAGTTCTGAGGTTGTCATTATAAATTTGTTTCATTCAGTTTGGCAAGCATGTTTAGGAAATACTGATGTTCTTTTTCTGGATGATAAACAGCAACAGTAGGGTTTGGAGGAAGCTGGTGCAATGAATTGTTTTTGAAACTCCATCTGCTTGGTTTGTAGAATGCCGTGTTATGAAGTCATCTTATTCCCGATCATCTGGCATGAGGTATTCTGGGTCCAAAAGTCCAGGACCTTCACGTCGAAGCAAATCACCTGCCTCAGGTACAACTTCTAAGAAAGAGATAAACACATAAAATGCATGAAATCTAGGATTTGTTTAATGGATTGAAAAGGCTGTTGGCTATACGTGAAATATAAGTGCCATGGTTTGTTTCCTGAGGTAAAAATGCTTTATCAGTTTCTCTCATACATATAATACTGATTTATAACAAAATACACATTTATTTTTGAATCCTGAAAAGAAGTGTGGCTTCTATTTATTGATTAACAGGCATAAAAAGTTTCATTTTATGAAAACTGGAATATTTTGTACTAATTGTATGCTTGGGATATGCTTTCAGCATGGTACTTGTATTTCTTGAAGACTCTATTAAGTACAGGATGGCTGTGTGGTTAAATTGACGCTCATAGAATATAGCCTTAAAACTTTTGAATTTGAAAAGTTTTTCCTATATAAGACAAATATTGTCAAAACATAGGATTTTGTTGTTTCAAGTAATTTTAGGAGCTGTTCTGGAATATTTTTGCTCATTAACAGATTTTTTTTTCTTGTGCTTTCTGTAATTTCAAAGAAGGGTTCACATTGTGTATATCCAGAAGTTTGACTGAACACCATAAATTCCAAACACTGAGCCTTTTATACAAATAAGTACAAGGGAGAAACTTGTTTTTCCTTTTTTAGTTCTGCATTTAATTTCTAAATATAATAAAACTTAATTGATTTCTTTCCCTCAGACCTGGAGAAGTAGCCCTGAAATCAAACCATTGAATATGTAAATATACAATGCTCTGTTTTGGTTGTAACTATATGCATGTAAGCTCCTGTGCGTGCATTCAAAACTGCAACATGTTTCATATTCTCATATCCATATCAATATTTATTTTGCTTAACTGATGCTGGTTAAAGTCATTTTCTGTCTGTGAGTTCTTTAAAAGTGGAATATTTATCATCTGTTTATAAAGTGTGAATACTTAACTGAAAAGCTTCAAAGGAAGACTGTAGTAAGAACAAAGAAAAATAAAAATGTAGCATGAAGGGCAAGTTTCACCAACGATATACACTTCATGCGATCCTGTTAACTCCAGCGAGATTGCATGGGAAATCTATCAACAATGAATTTTATGCAACGTATTTAGAAATCAGCACTGTCATTTCCTTACTTATTTCTACTTGGACACATCCATTGGTTAGGTTAATTTGAAAAGTTTATCCAAAGTGTCTGGTATTTATCCTTCTATTTACTTGCCATTTTTTCCTCATGTAGTCTTTAGTTATCTTTATTTTCCCTTCTTTCTTTCATGCATGTTCAGAGCTGTTTCAATAACTTTTCTCCTTAATGTCTTTTTCCTTTGTGTCAAATATATGAGTACAGTAAAGAGGGGTGGCCACTACTCCAGTGCATATTCTTCAGCAAAATCCCCAGGTGAGCCATTACTGTTATGGCTGTATATCACTAGTGTGTCTCCTTCCTTTCCATTCACCTTTCCTCTGCGTCTGTGAACATTTCCAAGCTTGTAACACATATTTTGCATTTGGTGAGCCAGAGACTCTAGTGTTTTCACTAAAGTAGATCTTTGAAAAAATATAAGTGATGCTTTATAGTTGCTGGACATCTGCTAATGGCGTCAATATTAAATTTGTAAAGGTATAATCTCACTACAAGTAGAGGAGCATTCTGAGCAGCAACACATTTGTATTCTAAAGCATACAATAACAGAAAATTTCAACCAGTGCAAAAAGAAAGGGGGAAGAGCTGACAAAAAAGCAGTGCAAAAACACGTGCCACAGTTTTTCATTTTATTTACAGTTTCTTACTCTCCTTTTCCTTCTTTTGTTATTTCAGTCTAAGTTCTAAAACAGTGAGAAACCTCTTTGAACTTTCAGTTCAAAGTGAAAGTATGTTTGCCATTGCTTTAAAACGCTACAGCTCTTAGAACTAACGTGTGCTTTCATTAGCAAATAATTTCTGACTTTGGACTATTAGAGTTTAACTATTTAAAGGGTATTCATAGTTTTTTCAGTTTTCAAGCTTCTGATATGGTAAAGAATTGTCACCTAATATGTACAATTTGAAGAATAACGGAGA
Source organism: Cygnus atratus (assembly GCF_013377495.2). NCBI lineage: Eukaryota > Metazoa > Chordata > Aves > Anseriformes > Anatidae > Cygnus > Cygnus atratus. Next base: position 33,691,492 of record NC_066365.1, on the reverse strand, counting down.
AGATATTTTTCTGTATGTTCAGGCCACTACATGTGTAGTAAGAAACCTCAGAAGAACTTATAGTTAGAAAATAGATAAGAAAGGTAAGTTTTGCATATACGTAAAATAGCAAATCAATAGCAGCAAACAAGTTTAAGTGCTAAAAACAAATACAGGTGACTTATGTGTTTTGTGGTTTAAAAAAAAAAAAAAAGTACTGCTGTCTCAGTAGCAGCTGGTTGACTATCAGTACCTGTGAAATTTTTACATCTACAAAGGGCCAAGTCCAGCTTTTACCATTGTGGTTGTGTACTAACTTGCATGAAGTGAATCATAAAAAGCATTCACAAAGCTGTATCTACAGGCAGCTCTGTTAAGTATGAAGCTCAGCGGAGTGTACAATGTGTGGTAGAATCATAGAACAAAATTTGTAAAGGACATCAGGAGGTCATCTAGTCATGCCCCTACCAGACTTGTCCACCAAGTCTAGCTAAGATACCAGCAAAGAGCTGGAGTACTGTGAGGGTGGGATGTACTTTCGTAGAGAGTTATGAGAGAAAAGATGATGTTGACCAGCCAGTCTCATGGGTACAGTTTAGTGGTTCTGTCAGTGCTTTAAAGGAGGATAGTGACTTAGAAACAGATAGAGATGTCTTACAGTGTAGCCCTCAATGGTCATACTCAGGAAATACTGACTTTTCAATAAGCTTTATAAAAAGAATTTGTGAATAAAGAAAATTTTTTTTTGCTCCTGTAGTAATAGTTGGTCATATGGAAGCAGATTCTTCAAGTGAAATATCTGATTTTTGTTCATGAACTTTACAGATTAGAATTTACCCAATGGCTAGAGCAAATTGTGTATGACCTTTCACGAATAAGAAAACATAAGATAGCATTTGCTAGTCCTTTTCATCTTCATACTTACAAATTCTTTATAAAACGATGAAGTGTTGATATGCCCAGTTTAAAGAAGGTTATCTAAAACAGTGATGAAAAATAGTGTATTTAGAGATCTGCAGGAGGGACGTAGGCTCCTAAATTCCTTTAGCTTCTTAAAAAATGCACTTAAGCTGCATTTTGCTATTTGTTATATGCAACTTTGCTATTGCTCTTGCATGTAATGCTTGTTAAAGTCAAAAGTAAAATTATCCTAAGAATACCAGATGCTTTTTGCAGAAAAAGAAAAAATAAATCTTAGTCCTGTAACAGAGCTGCGAATGTAAATTGAACTTTTAGATTTCAAGACAAACTTATTCTGTATCTAAATGCTAATTAGTGGTATCTTAACATCATACTTGAGAGAGAGAGACAGTTCTGGACAACAGGGATTTGTGGAAGCTACAGTGCCATCAGCCTGGCCTAGTGATAGATAGACTACCTATAGATAGACTGCTCAAGTAGAAAATGTAGTATTTAGAAAGCATCTTCAGCACTCAGAGAATGTTGGGGTACTAGGTTAATAGATAGTTGTAAAATAAAGTCAATAATGTTCATTAAGAAGTGATGTATAACCTGTGACGGACTCCTGAGTGTATAAAGAATGTGTGTAGATGTAACCATTATTTGTAGCTAAACTTCTATTTGTCAGGATTCCTTTTTAAAATTTCTATCTGGAAAAAAAAAAAAAGATTCTTCAGCATGAATCGACTGTGAAACATTTTAGCTCTTAAATTTCTACCTAGTGTTTTTCCTCTCCTAGGAAAAATGAGGTTCAGTTAGAGAGGAAATAATGTTGCATCATATTGTGCATTGTGTGTGATGAACAGTATGTTATTTTCATAATGAAATTCATCAGTCTGTTTTTTCAGAAAAATACAGGGACTGACCTAAATGTTACTCAAATCACTACAGATACAACAGGTGTTGTATCAGACCTCCCTGGAAAACTGGACTTAAAATGAATGAATTCCTGAAGTCAAGAGGGAAAATATTTAATGTTTTCATAAAATACTACAAACAGATACTTGAACTTCTTGGAAGTTCAGGAATTACCTACTAGCTTTTAGGTGCTGTTTCTTTTTTTTTTTTTTTTTTTTTTTTTAAACTAAATCAAATTTTTCTGAACTTCTAGTCAAGTTCCGTATCAGACAAACAGCTCGTACTTCTTGTTTGCCTATTTTGCTTAAAACAAACAAACAAAAACTTAGAAAGGAAAAAAACTACAAAAAAGGGTATGTTCTGTGAAACATTCCACCTGAAAAGTAATCATTGATACAAAAAGGAGAGGTGCACAGTTCAACGTATGTGCTTATGAAGACTTTCTCTTTCCATAGTTTATTGTGCTATATCACAATAAATTATGGAATTTAAAGAGATTATGGCTATTATTTGCCCAAAGCTCTTGCACTGGCAAAGTACAGAGTAGGCTTTTTTAAACTCTGGAATGGCAATGTGTTAATTGTCTGTTGTCTTGGTCTGATATCCAGCCACATGGGTTTTGGGGGAGCAATTGTGTGTCACGTGAGCATATAATTTATTCCTAAATGCTGATGAGTCTGTTTTGATCTTTGTATGCAGACTTGAGTATGTTATGTTTAAAAGCAAGTTAGGTGTTGTTTTTTGTTTTATTTTGTTTTGTTTTCCTTTTACTCATTTTTTTTCTTTCCATTTGTTTGCATTTATTGCTTTGGCTAGTTAATGGAACCCCAAGCAGTCAATTATCCACCCCAAAATCTACAAAGTCCTCCAGTTCTTCACCAACAAGCCCAGGCAGCTTCCGTGGACTCAAGGTAAGTAGCAGAACCATCAAAAATACTGAATTCCCTTATTAATTGAATGATGTATGACAGTAGCACTGAAGAATAGAAAGAGTTGTAATTCTATAGGGCAGCCTTGCTAGTATGATTGTTGAGTTAAGGTGGAAAAGAGAGCTGAAGTAAGTATTTTGTCTTAGGCTTCCAGTATGAAGCTCAGCTTAGGGAAGGTTGAGGGTGGTGATGATGGCTTGAATATGTCAATTTATCCTTCAAATTTTCCATTGTTTTGTAGATTGCAGAAATTCCCTGAGTAATTTATATTCCCTTAGGCTATATAAATGTAATACCATCTTCTGGATACCTTATCATCTTGTAGTATTGATCAAAATTTCATCTGAAGCACCGCTCTTCATCCATGGCACTCAATTTCACCACTTAATGCAATCTGAAAAGCATGTGAGGTGTTTCTTTGGGAGTGTCCCTTTGTCTGGCAGCTTTTTCTCTGTGTTGCACCAAAAGAATTCTCTTTCTCTTCTACTTAAAAAATGGCAACATTTACAGTTCTTAAAGGCTGCTCTGAGCCTTTTGCATGGTGAAATAAAAGGAATGGTCTGGAGCACAGCAGAGCTGCATTATGCAGCTGTCCTTTCAAGGAGAATTTTCTTATGAAATCATCAATTGCAGCCTTTGTGGAAGTGCACTAGATGGTTCTTTCTCTGATTATTCTGATCAAGTAATAGCTCCCACTGGTGAACACAACAGTTGTGAAGAGGCTGTACATTCTGCAGAAAACTGTTGTCTTAATTAAGGGACTGGCAAAAGGACGTGATTTGAATAGTATTTAGTTTTGGGTTTTGACATGCTAATTGTTGCCACATCTTTGTCTGTTTTTCAAGGAGTATCACACTGGCTTCTGCCAGGCTTCTGTGATAATTTTGAGAAAAGATTTTGATTTACGTGTTAAATTTCAATATATTTTTAGTTGTTTGGTTCATTGAAGCAATTTAGTGTCGATGATCTGTACCATTCTGTAGCTACTCTATCTCCAAAGCAACATGGATTGGTCTTTCTCTTTTAAAGCATTTTCAAGAGCAGTAATAGTTCAGACATCGAAAATTATAACTGTGGTCTTAAAATTTGTCTGGATAGCTCTCATATAAAATTTACACAAAGCCCTCAGCTTGTCAGTGCTATATTTAACACATGCTCTTTTTTCTTTCTTTAGTGAAACTACAAGTTTAGAAACTAGATAATTTGGTTCATTTTTTTTCTTGCACTGTCTAGTCTTCTTTTAGCAGATTAAAGCTCCATTAAGAAGCAGATAATTCTGTTAGTAACAAGCAATTTTCAGCAAAGCGGACATGTCCTACTTCCCCTTCACTGTCAACCTCACTGAAGTAAGCTGTTGTACATTTTCATTTTGGAATTTCATTGGTGCTGGGTATTAATGGGTTTTCATGTCAAATAACTCATTCCTCTATGGCCAAAGAAAACATCAGAAATTAATTAATCATCTTGGACCTGAAGTAGTGGGTACCTCTTGTTTTATCCCATTGGGGTGCATCTTTTCAGTAGGAGGATCCCAGCTGCGCTCCTGAGACTAAAGACAGAGAAAGTTAGCTGGTGAATCTCAGAATAAATTCGAAAACAATCAAGTGCACCACACAGTTTCTTGTCTAGAACATAACGTTCTAGAAGTAATACTTTTGTATTACTTAATCAACATAAAACCAGTAACATGGAAAGCGTGGTTTTATGCAAAACCAGATTGTTTTAAGAAAACCGTTATTATTTTTGCAGGATTGATCTTGGTCAGTCTGTTGAGGGAAACAGAGGGAAAGCAGAGATCAAGTTTAATATTTTGAGATTATTGCTTTACTCTATTGTTAAAGAATTCCTTGTTGCTAAGACTGCATCACTGCACCGACAGGTAGTCTGGCTTCCTGCACTTATTTAAAGAAGGTGCCATGACTGCAGTTGAATGAAAATGTAGATATAAATAAATACTGTGGCAGACAGTGAAGGAATTAAGTATATTTCTGAGATTTTTGGCTTCGAAAATGCAGTATTGTGGCTGCCGTATTGTTTATAAAGCATACATGTTTATTTTTATAGAACATGAAACAGGAACACTTAGAAAAATGTTAAAAATATGATTTTTTCTGAGCTTGAGTTAGCAGGAAAAGGGAACAAATCCTGTAGAGAGCAGGCCACCAGAGCAGCTGCACACAAACTGTCCTTTATAAACAATGTTGCATGGAAAGACAGAGAAAAATAAAATACATGACTATAGATTAAAAGCTGGCTAAGTTGTTTGAAGATCAGCCTAGAGCTAGGTGATAGTGCTAGGTATCAAGGCAGTAAACTTATAAAAGATACTGATTGTAACAGCAATTTTTTTCTCAGTCTCAGACATCACATCTTACATCATATTCTCTGCATGCCACTTTTCCTTTAAAGTAAAGTCTTTTCAGTCCCCAGGGATTCCTTCTGCTTTACAGCACTTCATCAGAAGTGGTATGCTCAGGCACAGAATCTCCTTGCAGGAAACAGTCCTGATGAACAGCCTATCTTTAAAGAGAAGGGCTTTCCTTCTGCCTCTTTTTCACTCTCCAACTAGAGTACCCTTGTACTATTAATTGTTCAGTACATACAGTAGGCCAGTGTGCTGTTCAACATGCCAGTTTTGCAGAAGTGTTTAAAAAGATTTTACTGGAGTCTGAAGTGACATTGAAGTCCTAGGATTTTATGCTATGGTTGCAGAATAATAAAAACTACAGAACTTCCCCACAACCCCAAATAAATGCCTTTATCCTAGTAAGTGAAAAATATGGATATTGTCTTTTGAGTACAGATGAGTAAATAAATAAGGATACTCATTAAAGAAGCACACACAGCTGCGTGCTGCTATGTATTTTTGTTATTGTTTATTTTTAACCTCACAATTTTAGCCCATTACTAAGCATTTGACTTTGCAGAGAGTTTGTTTCAAGGTAAGGATTCAAATATAAAAAGTAACAGGTAAGGGCATGAGGTAAATGACTGCTCTGTATGATAAGCTTTTTTGAGCTAATGTGCTGAGCTTTTTATCTTTCTATTAAGTTTTCTATGGAGATTAAAATTTGTTCATGGATTAAGAAATAACAGTAATACTGCATTAGTTGGCACAGGACTGAGGAGTCCTTTTTCTGTTCTGTAGACAGGTGACAGTTGAATGGTTTAGCGCTTTTATTTGGTTCTGTGTGTTTATAGACCCAGATATGTAACGCCATTAGGGGTTACTGAGCACGATCTGTACCATAAAAATGATCAGTTACTGGATTAAGTAAAGTGGTGTTCCAATATTTTTATGCTTACTTGAATGCATTTTGTTGTTCCCTCTTGAAAATAAGTACTATGAAGTCTTGACATCCCTTTAAAGAAATAAAATTGTACTAGTAAAGAAGCTTTACATTTAAGGCGTTTCTTAGAAACCCAATGCTAAATAATAGTGTTTGAATTTGTCTCTATTACTTTTTTGACTGATTGACCAAATGACCAAAGTGAAAGGGTATTAAAACCCAATCCAACAAATAACATAAGCACTTGCTTAACTTTAAGCTATTGAGTAGTCCTGTTTACTTGAGACTGTTAATGTACTTAAAGTTAAACATGTGCTTAAGTGATTTGAGAGATTAGTACCTTACCTTCATCAAGGCTTTAATCTTCAGTATTGTACACATGTCTATCTGTTAGCAATTGCATATTAAGAATATTTACAAGGAATTATCCAACGTAGGCAACAGCAGTTCTCAGAGGAATTCTTTACTTGTTGCCTGTGGTGAAGTTACAATTCATCATCCTTCTTGCTCATAGAGCGGATGAAAAGAGTTGGATAATCTCTGCTGGAAGGGAAACTGATGTTTTGCACTCAGTGTTAAGTCCTCTCACCTCTGTCTTACGTTCACTAAAAGCTTTACATAATGCGATGAAACTTAAAATCTCTTTAGGAGAAAGGGTAAATCTTGGCATGATTCTTCAGTGTTTCCAGAGCCAAGAAACAAAGTGTATGACCTAATAGATATGAAATACCATGTACGCTCAAATTAATGCTAGCAAAATCACTAAGTATTAATTGGTTATTTTATTGTTACAGGTATAGTTCCTTGATATAGGTGGGCTACTAGTGATGTTGAGTTTCACTTAAGAAGTTCTTGTATATAGTTTCTGTCTTACAGATTTTGTTAGTATTGAGCATTATAATAAATACCAACAATATCTAACCAGAAATACTGATTATATAAATATGATTTCATTTGTTTCAAAATATCCTGTTGCCCTTTTTTAGCACAGCTTTTCACAGATGAGTTACAGTGACACTGTGAATGTGTTCCCAGATTTCAGAGAATACTTCTACAAATAGTTATTTCACAATTTCACTAAAATACTTGTAGTCTACAATTAGATTCACCAGCAATTTTAATTCTTTCATGAGGATAGAGAAAGCTTCTTTGAGAATATCAAGTTTTTCTAAAGGCTTGAGAGTTGACATTCTCTTCTTAGCTGTCAATTGAAAGACTACCTCAGCAATGCCAGGTCAGACCTTGAGAAAAAGTTAATATTAGACTTTTGCTCAGTTTGGACAGATAGACTTGGAGGATTTTACAGGACCTTGAAATATTAGTAATAATATTTGTGTATTTCTGACTGGAATTTTCTAAACAGAAGGGTGTGGGTGCGTGTACACATGTGCCACACAGATCTGTTTGTTTAGCACATTATGAATGTGCTGGAGGACAAAGGCATTACATTTAGTGTATATCAGACATAGTATGAGGCTGTTGAACAACCATAAGAGGTCTGACTGAGGTCAAGGAAGCACTTGCATGTACACGTACAGGACTTTTGTAGACCTAGCAACATGATGGCAAAAAGTCTTCCATTTCTATCCAGACAGGCAAAATAGACCTTTAGGTGGAAAGCTGTAACATTATGGAAAAACATGCTCTAGAAGACACCATCCAATATATTTGCAAGAAGCTGCCCATTCAATATGTAAAAAGCCCAAAACATTTCCACAAATACCTGTCACAGACAATTAATCTACCACTGAGTGCAAAGGTTTGTCATATAAGGTACCATTCTACTTCAAGAGAATATGGGTTTATCCTATGTGTAGCCTTCCTCACACTCTTGTGAGATAAAAAATAAACTCCTACCAGATATATAGTTATATGGTTTTACTTTATCTCCCTCCACCTTTCCATTTTAAATACAAACACTAGATTTACATTTTTTCTGATGTACGGTACTGTTTTGACTCAAAAGACTTACTAAAAGTCATCTGTACTGGACCAGTAGACACAGCATAATTAAAATGAAGACTGACAAGCTGCTGGTTTTTTTTCACTCCTAAATCATAGACTCAAATTCCGAAACAGATCTTAAGGGACCCTGGCCAGTCCTTCCTTGCTACTTATCCATCATGTTACATTTGCATACTCATTTCAGTTCATGCTCTTGGACTCTGTGATGGTTTAAAGGCTTTTATAGGTTTTGCTTGATCTTTTTTTGTTCTTTTGATTTCTTATCATAAACTTAAAAGTAGAGAACCTGATAGAATATCTGGCAGGATGCAGCTGTCTGGCACCAATAGACACAGCATACTTCATATGTTTTAAAAAAAAAAAATCCTACAGTGCTTTAATTAGTATTTATCTGTTATATATTAGAAATAGGTGTTCTACTGTGAATGAAGTAATAATGTTGTTTAGGGGGTCATCAAACAGAAGAATTCTCCTGTGGACAGGACTGGATATTAGTCATACAGAATTTAGACTTTCTCTGTTGAGAAAATTTTTTGTTGTTGTTTTTTCACCATGTTAGCATTCAAACTTCTTAAAGTACAAATTATATTTTGAGTCAAATTATATATCTGGACAGCATGCTAGAAATTTCTTCTATAAAATAATTTCATTCCTTTAAATAGGTTTAAAGATAGTTTTGCCTACTTGGATACCAGAACTAGTTTGAATAATACAGAATTTTTAACAGATTGGATATTAGCAGAGATGAAAGGGAGAATGCTAAATGCCAGTTGGTTAGTTAACGTCAAGGTACAGTAGCCATGTTAGGTACTAGAGTAGGTGTATTATATTCATGGATATGACAAAAATAGTGTGAGTGTTTCTGAGAAAATCATGTGTCATATTGGTAAACCTGGTGACATGAGCCACAGTCAGTCTATATAAAATAGTGTATAGATAAATGTATTGAATATTTTTGTGAATCTGAAAAAAATGTTTCCACAGAAAAGTCATCTCAGTGTATTTCTGTGTGGAAAAACAAAACATAACAATACAATTGGGCAGGTTTGCTTGCAACCTTTTATAGCATATTTAATTACTCTGTAAATGGATTTGCAGCTAGTTTTGAAAACTATGTGTTCACTGAGACATTATCAGTATCTCTAACAATTGTATTGCATTGTGCGTTTGGCTCTGGCTGTGCTGTTGAAACAAATTACTTGTGGGGAGACAACCTGAGGGAAGTAAAGCCAGTAACTGATATGTCTTGTATTGCATAATGCATAATTAATAATAAACACCACACGAGCGACTATCAGCATTAGGTATTCATGGCCAGTAGCATCCCCATTCTGAGGTGACTGGCTTATTTTGAAAAGACGTTGCTGCTCTAAATTATTATGTGAGCTTTTGAAAACAAGAAGTCAAATTCTCCCTCAGGTCTGAGTTTTCTAGGATTTGCATATGAGTGAGAGGGTAGATTTAAGTCCTGTGCACTCTGAATTTATCATGTGTAAGGGGAGCAGTATTGAAAGAGAGCAGTAGTGCTGTGTGGACTGGAATAGAGGAGAAGGAATTGTTTCCAAGTCTAATCTGCAATGTGATCATAGATTCCATCCATATTCACTAGTATAGTATCAAAGCAGTGTGTATCCTCTTCTCATCTCCTTGCTAGTTTGGGGATGATTAGTGAACCAGTCAAATGGGATACCAACAGTGGAAGATACTCCAAATACTACATGTCTGGCTACTTAAATGATTAGAAATTACTTTCTTAATAATATGTACTTAATTATGTGTCACTTGTTACCAATTTTGACCTCTTCCCAACCTTTTCTAGCTAATCAAGCACCTCACAGACATCCTGAGAATTTATTTCTACTGTGCTATGACACAGGAGGGAAATAACTAGTCTGGTTTTGCTGCTGAGAAACAGACTCCCAGACCCACAGCTTCCAAATTACTGGTAGTGTGGGTTTGCTCTCATCTCTAGAACCACGAGGTAAATTATTGGCAGAGCTAAAGTTAAACCTACTGTTTCAAGTTCTGACCCAGCACCTCTCCCACAACAGTAGCAATAAACTTTTTCATTTTCCTGTCCCTCTTTTTTCCTGCTCTTATTTGCTTCCTTCTTGTAAACACTGTGGCAAGAAGGAATGTGCCCAGTCACATTCTAACCTGATTACAAGGATGAAGGAAGTTGGAAATGTGGGCTAGGTATTCCCTTGTATTGTCACTCACTCAAAATCCAAAATAGTCATCAGCAAAAATATTAGTGATCTAATGCTTTGCAGTGATCTCTTCTGTTGTCCCTGCTTCATGCTTGAAGAAGATGTGACTGATGGGTTAAGAAACCGACTCATAAATTTGCATCAATGTCTTTTAACCCAGTTGTCCTTACTCCTGGTCCTTTTTAAACAAATAAATTGCTTACAAATACAGCTACATTAACATAGCCTGGTTTATGTTTTTAGCAACAAGTAGTAGTAGTAGCTGCCTGGTTGCTGTTTGTTGCTACTTCTATGCCAAATGCTGGTAAACAGCATTGTTTTAGAGGTTCTGCAACAGTACATTGTACAGCTTCTAGTTACTGTACCTTTAGCTGATCTGGCAGCTCAGCTGCCACTAGAAACTTAAGCATTCATTAGCATTTCATGAGCCTTTAGACAATATCCCTATCTGTCAATTCAGTTCTTTCATTGACAATAGTGTTAATGATTTAAAATATTCTGCAGTGTAACCAGACAATGTCAGCTAAAATAGGAAATGCTGCATTTGCATTCCCGGTATCATGCAAAGCCATTTCCACAGACACTGAGCTTAAGGCAGAGAAGCATTTTAATCCTTTATGTGGTGAGCAGTGAGAACTATTATAATAGCCCATGAAGAAAACAAGGTACTGGAACTCAACAGAACAGCAAGAAATGCTACATACAGAAGTACATTTATAGTGTAAAATATATTGAATAGAATTTATTAAATTACTAAACTACACTTAACTGTAATGGGAGAGTTTATAAAAACAATGGTGCATAGAATAGATCCAGTGTTTTAGTGTTCATTGCATTCATTCATATGCTTTCACTCCTTTTAAAAATAAAATCTGATTGTTGTGTATATCCCTGGGCAGTATGACAGGACAACTTTGAGTAGAATTGTGAAGATTCAGATTGAGCACCAGTTAAGTTGTTAGTGCAGCAAAAGCAATTTTCTCCAGACTTCATCCTTCAAAATCAGTTAGATACTTGTTTTTTTACACAGACATCTAACGTGAAGGTCTTGTAGATGCCTTGAGTCTTTACATCCATAATAACCTGAAGTACAAACTGCTAAATTGTCTAGCACATTTGACTATCATACATGTTCTAGCCCACCTATACCAAAATTCTGTTCTTTAAATGTAAACTAGTAGGCCATGCAAGTATTTCTACATCACCTTCCTAGTGTGCTTCAGTGCTAATCTGAAGAGGGCGTGGATTGATGGAGTTCAGTTAAGGAAACCTCTGACACTGCCATCTGTGATATAGATGTGTTAGAATACAGCAGGGACTGTGTTCTTGTGGCACTGGCCACTCAGTAGTTGTCTGGAGATGACTGTCTTCGGGTTCTTTGGGTTTGAATTTATGGCTTATGTGAAAATGTATTTTAACCAGTATGCAGTGTATTGTAATGATCTTGTTCCACAGAATGAGGAGGGAAATGTTTGTGCAGTGGGAGGAAATTTTCTTTGCTGTTTATAGGCTTGCTGAAATGTGTTCGACTATTTATGTAAACAGGAATATCAAGGTTTCATCTCAAGTTGGTGGAAGTGTCACTGATGTATTATAATGAAGATGAACTGTGAGAAAGCAAGAATGAAAATAAAATGGAAGTGGAAAAGTAAACTGACTCTGTATAGGTGTTTTCAGGGTTTTTGAAAATTTGTAAGTTTGCTGTTGTTTTCTTGAAATTTCTCCGTCTCCTTGCGAGTACTTTACCATGAGAAATAACAAGATCTTACATACTTCCATAGATCCCTCCACATGGTGGATCTTCTTCCAATGTGAATGGTATACCTGAATCACTCCGTTGCCAGAGTCCTGAAGGTAAGACACCAACAATTACTTTCCTTGCAAAATTTTTTCTCTATGTAACAGTTGGTTCAGCAATGTCAGATGGTTTCCAGTGTCTTCAAATCACTTTTTGTTCTGAGATACATGATACCCTATTAACAGCCAATCAGAAAAATTGTTAATTGCATTTACTACATCAAGGCCGTAAAGCTAGAAAATAAATTTTATTCTTTTTTGTCAAATAGTAGCATATTACTGGATCCCCCTTTTCACTAGTCACTCTTGAGAATTTGAGTGATTTTGAACGTGACTTGTAGGGCATCACCAGAAATGTGTTACAGCTGGTTTGAGAGTGAGGTTCTCTTCACAACTGCATGTGGTGCTTCAGGTAGAATCACTAGGCCCGTCAGCTGACCTTAGCTAAACTTAACCTTTAGTTCCTTAGCTCTTTAAATCAACGTTACTTCTTTAAAATTTTATTTTAAAGTCTTTTTAAATTTAAAAATACTAAAATAAGCAGCTATCAAGCTTACATTTTGGATGTTTCAGCAACAGCTAAGTGAACTTGAAGAAGTTCAACAGATAAAACGTTTGGTGCTTTCTAAAAATGATCAAAGACTTGGTGCCTCTGAATCACTATTTAATTCCCCTTATTGTTGATTTATTTTTTTGGTATCATCTTTTATGGAATAAGAAATGTAGGAATCAAAGTTCTTATTCATTGGTCGAGGTCTTATTGCCACATTAAAAGAAAGAAACAAAAGTGTAGCAGATGATATCATCATGGCAATGGTAGAGCCTGCTTTATTCTAAAAAAAAAAAAAACAAAAAGGAAAAAAATAATTGGATGGGATTATGCTCTTTATTTAATAAAGTTATTTTTACTTGCCATTTTGTTTTTTTACCTGCCTTTTAGATGAATCTTACTTCCATTTTTTGCTTTCAGTATGCAAAAATATCAAAAAGATACTTCAAAACACGTGTTTTGTGTTCAGAAAATATTCTGTGTTCATTACTTTTAAAGTACATCCACACACAAAGTAATATTTGATTTATGTGTTCAAAGGTCAGATAACGCTGATTAGCCTTACCTTGTTCATTGTTATGTTCTTAGGTCTTATAAGATAAAAAATAAGAGAATAAGCTGTGAGGAAAACTACTTTTCAATTCTGTTTTGTGTTTATGATTCCTTATTCCGTATCTGCCTATGGGGGATACGTTACATCCTGCTGACACCTCTCTTCCTTAGTTACTGACCTTGCCTTTTTGCAGGTGTGAATGGAAACAAGTGCTCAGTGTCATCCACCATTCTAGAGAAGTATAAAGTTGGAAAGGTGATTGGTGATGGCAATTTTGCTGTTGTGAAGGAGTGCATAGAACGGTGAGCAAGGAAAATGTTCAGTAATGCTGTTTATTTTACTGGATAAAGCTGTGTTATTAGCGTAATTGCATGGAAAATGTGATGAGGTGAATACAAAGAGCAGTTGCAAAGATATGCCTATGCTTCAGGAGAGCTAGACATAGCACAACACACAGAGCTCTCTATGTTGTTCCAGCAAAGGAATATGAGAGCAGCAGTGGAACATGGCTTTTTTATGCCCCAAATTAAGGAGGTATTACCTTCTAATGGAAGCTCTTAAGGAAAACCCTATAGATCTTCAAGAAACTCCCTCTCACCACAGGTAAGGCTGTTGTGGCTGGCAGGAAATTTTATGTGGAATCTAAGCAGTCTCCCAGAGCACTTCAGCTCTGCCTCAGCAGTTCTGCTGCTGTAATATCCTACTGCCTGCTGCTTAAATGATTTTTCACAGCTTTAGGTAATACTGTGAGCAAAGTATTTTTAAAGGCATAGAGTTGGTGGCAGTTAGCCTGTGCTATTGACTCCCTTTTGCTTGCTTGTTCGGTGAGGTAGTATGGTGAGGAGCCAGGGACTTAAATCAGTCTTTCAGTATTCCAGACTCTGAAATATTCTTGTGCACGACTTCCCTTGGGGTAGGCAGAATACCTTTACAGACCTGTGCTGTATTACTGCTCTTCCCCTGCAAGCTTTGTGTCACACTTTGCTGCTGGTGTAAACATAGCAGATGATGTGACTGTCACTTTCTCAGTTTATGTTTTAGAACCACCTTCTGCTATCTTCATCACTCCGAGAGTTATGTCAGCTTCTTAAATATTATGAAGAATCTCCAACTTGACTACAAGTACCAGGCAAATTCAGCAAATGTCTGTAGAAACCATAGAACTTACAGGAACAGTTTCTATTATTTGATCTCTGTCTGATGGTTTTCTTTAAAAGAAACATAATTATGAATGGAAACAACTCATTCCAGTCTAGCAGATCATAGCTTCATATACAGACACTCTTTCCGAGTCATCCAAATGAGCAAAAGGTTTAGGCAGTAAGGCTGAACGTGCTGAGCATAGATGTATGGGTCTTACAATCCCTAACATTATGCAGCCATTACTGTTTTTCCTCAAGAGAAAGGTTTCTTGATACTATGTTTGATTCATTTCTCTCCATTACTGAGGATAATATTGGCAGATGATATGCAACACAAATCTAATACTTCCTTCTGGTTTATAGCAACGAATGATGATCATTATTTTTAATACCTTTTTGAGAAGGTGATATACTAGCATCCAAGGTTTATATATTAAAGAATAAAGACTGAGGTGGCAGCTTCTAGAGATACTAGCTGATTACAGTACTGATAAAGAAAAAAAAAGTGACTAACAGTGATCTGAGTATGCTACAGTTACTGTTCCAAACAAGTTCCTATTGCACGTACAGGTTTAAGATAATGCTTCTCGTCAGTGTCAACATCTAGATTCCATGGTCTTAATGCTTCTTTTTTTTGGAATGGTTTCCACCAAGAAACTGTGGTTCCTGACAAGTGGTACCACATCAAAGTAGAATCATTTCCCTATGGCATTAAAAACTGCAGGTCTGATACAAAAATTGTGAGAAGGCAATATAGCCAGCTGTGTTGAAAATTGATTTCTGTCCATTTTGTCTTGCAAGAAGCTACACATAAGAGGCTTGAGAGAAACTAAGTGAATGATGCTTCACAGTGTCTTCCCACACGCTGTAAGGCTGGCCACAAATCCTTTGTTATCCACAGAGTGAACAACATTCATAAAAGATATCAGGCTAAATGCATAAGATAAGCTAATATTTTTAGGAATAACTGCTATGCATTTTGGAAATCACATAAATTCCACTGAAAATGGGACATGGGCTGCTAAGTCACTTGGGTTTCTAAATGTCTTCTGTGCTTTTTGGAATGAGAGGATTGGACTAGAAAGACAACCTTCCAATTATTTAAAAACATGAAAAATAAAATTTAAACTTGAAGACCTAGTTTTGTATTTGATCCCACCTTTATATTTAGTGAAGCATTACTAAATGAATTTTATGTAAAATAAATATACTGCAGTTGTTGCTAACAATAATGAGAGAGGAAATACCAACTATAAATTCTCTTTTTTTAAAATTCTTTTTAATTAGTATATTTAATTTCTCATAGTGCTGTGCTTGGAAGCCTCAGTTATAAAGCCAGGATCCCATTATATCAGCTGTTCTACAAAAAGAATTAAATGGTCTCTTTTGCAAAGGGTGCCTATATGTCTATATATGAAGACATGAGTCAACAGATGGATACTGACAGCTAGATAGAAGAATGCCAGAAACCTGTCAGACAATACTGGTCAATATGATAGGCAGTGATATCAGCACACAAATTGTGTCGCTGATATCTTTTTTTTTCTTAGGTGTTATCATAAAGGACATTTGCAGAAGGGATTTGAAATTGGTTAATGAATTGGCTTTGTGAATGTTAACTCCTCTTTCTACACAGTATAAATGCTGAAGGTTTCCTAAGTGGGTTTTGCTGATCAGTTGTTTGCAGACTTTCAGATAGTGCACTTAATTTAGTGTAACATAAATTGCGATTTTGAATTATACACTGTATTCATAGTAGATTTTACATCAGGTCTATAAGAGGATAGCATTTCACAGATACCACTTAGATAGCACTTCTGTCTAAATACTGGATCAGGTTGTAACTATGACAACCTAGCAGATACAGCTGCACTGTGAGAGCAGAAATTCTGTACTGCATCTTTTCAATAATGGATAATTTGAATGTGAAACAGTAACTCTGTTCCTTTTTTGCAAAGTAGTCATTTTGATTAGCTGTATCTAATGCAAAAAAGTATAGTGAGAATTAAACTGTAAGCTTTAAAATGTACCTGATTTTTCCTTTTGTAATTGCCTCCATTTTTTATTTATTTATTTTTAACCATACAGGTTAGTGCTGTTCTGAGGGACACTGGAGTCTCTTGGTACTAATACAAAACAATATAGTAGCAATAGGACATTTAATTTTAACTCATCCTTAATATAAGTAGTAATGTCATATTTGGTGTTATGTGTTTGTTGTTTTTTAAAAAAAGTCATTCACTTGTGCTTCTTTCTCATTTTTCCCCTTCTGAAGAAATGCAGAACATTTTTGTTGCTTAAAGGGGCAAAAAGCAAAATAGAGCTCCTTCTTTCTGGGAGAGTATTTATTGAAAATAGTCATCCTTTTTACTTTGTATATAACCACCTTCTCAAATGTCCGGTCACTTTAGATACTTGCTACAGAGTTCCATAGAATGCTGAATAAAAATAGAGAATGAACGAAATACAAAAGGACAAAATTAGCACCTAAAAAATCCAGCAGGATTTTAGACTAGTGTGTAATAAAACAGAAGGCCTTAGCGCTACTGAATCCTATTAAATTTTTCCAGTAGGGTATCAGTTTTTCTTCTGCTCACTTACACGTAAACATGCATGATTTTATCTTTAAAGCCTAGCAGTTGAACAAAGCTAAGTGGAAGGCTTAAGACAAATTTTGCATGTTGCATTAAAGTGAGTGCTAGGTCACAGAAGAATGAATTGCAGCTGGAGCCTGGGATTAATACACAAAGTGAGCCAGGTTGTGGTAGTCAGGGAAACAGCAGGCACAAATGTTGCTGAGAAAATGAAAAACAAAATCAAGTCCATTCTGTGAATTTTCTGTCAGCAATCTCCATGGGTCAAGGCATTAAGATCTATATTCTTACAGATAATGCCACATAATGTTGACTGGTTTCTGATTAATTCTGATGAACTGTTCTCATATTTTTCTTGCTAGATCCACAGGAAAGGAGTTTGCACTGAAGATCATTGACAAGGCTAAATGCTGTGGAAAGGTAGCGTACAACAATTTACATGCATAAGAATAATAGCAGAAACAGCACGAGCAGCTGCTCATTAGTCATAAATGGTGGGTGTGTTTGGGTTTTCTGACTGTCTGTTCAACAGGGTGATGATATTCCATCAAAGAAGCAAAGTAGTGAGTGTTAGTCTGCTAGATTATAGAGTTAAAAAAAAAAAAAACACCAAAAAAAAAAACACCAAATTGTCCTCATATTTATTAAACTAACAAAGAAAATACCAATATTTGTCCAAAGTGAAATCAGAAGAGAAATTGATGAAATATAGCCTGATGATTTTGATCTGTAAAATATGAGAGAAAATTTGCTGCTATATCTGTATTTATATAATTCCCTTCCCTCTCTGCCTCTTCCTTTTATCTTTTTATGGCTATACATACTCCTTTTATATACAAAATATATATTTGGAAAGAAATTTTCTCAACCATTTCTTTCTGTTTATTTAGTTTCACTTCCTTGAGAACAAAGATCTCTTAACAAGAGAATTCATTATGCTTTATTTTTAATACATTAAAAAAAGACAAAAATTTTCTCCGCAACAGAAGAGCATGTTACATAATGGAAGTAAGTATCCTAGAGTTTCACATACCTCCTCATAACTACAGGGATTTTAAAAACAAGGAAAAAATCAACAACAGGTAAAACACAATCAAGAATGTAGACTATGTGTTAGAACAAATAACAAAAACATAAAATACTTCTATTTTAACTGCTTTGCCTGTGAACAATATACCTTAAAAACAAAGTGCTCTTGAGGAGCTTGACTCAAATGGATAGTTTGGCGTTAGCTAAAATAAAACTTGGGGCACAGTATTAATTAACGATCAAATTCTGGATTAAAGACTCTGAGAGCAGGACATGAATTCCATTCTCTCAAGGTTACTAAAAAGACAGTCTTTTTTGATGCAAATACCTTATTTTGTATGTAAATGACCACACTGAAATGATTCTGAAGTTAACTTTGCAACCAAGTCAGGCTTTTAATTCAGTGGTACCCTTTTCGTCAATTACATGGAGTAACTGCTTACAGTACAATTCTGAGTCACAAATGCTATAAGTGACCTTGCAGGATGATGATGTAAGTCTGTGTGATGTTCTTTGTATGCTACGGAGCGGCACATTACCGTATACTAATTGTATACTAGCATTACTTGCTGTGATGACTTGCTCTGGACCTCTGCTTAGAGGTTCTCTAACAGAAATGGTCAATCTGTGCAGATTTTAAGTTGTGTATTAGGTAGTAGGAGATGAATGTTCCCTCCCCCCATCACTTTTTCTCATCTTCTCTAAGTTTATTTAAGGGAGAATTTAGAAAGGAATCTTAAAAATGTACAACCACAAGAAAAACAGTGCTAGAATTGCCTTACTGAGATTTAAATGTTGGCGTTTCTTTGGCTGTTGGAAGGATGAGCTAGTGTGGTTTACTGCAAAAGAAAACTTCTGGGTGATTTTTACTGCTTGCAGCTTCAGATGTTTCTGTTACTTGTCTGAGTCAGCCTCTTAAGTATCATAAATTGGAATGGTCCAGAGACAGACAAGCCATTCTATGCAGTAGATTTTAGACTTATTTTCTAGTTAGCATTGCTGCTACTTTAAAACAAACAAAAAAGAACAAAAGAAGAATAACACTATGGATGTATACCTGTCTGTTTTGAAAGGACCAGTATCTGTATAGCTGCATACAGATGTACGTGTGCATGTGTAAACAGGACTGTGGTTAAGAAGATGTTGATAGCTGTTCGGGCAGTGCCACAACTGTCGAGAAAGAATTTCAACAAATAAAATACTTAAAATTTGCTACAGCTTAGTCCTTCCTCACCCTCTCTCACATGCCAAGATAAGCCCTATCTTAAAAACAACCATCTGAACCAAATATGCATGACTTGTAAGTTGCTCACTGCTCTCTAGCAATTTATGTTGGATGTCCTAAAATTTGAATCCAGTTGACTAATGCATTTTCTACAAGCAGACTAAATGTTAATTATATGTTAATCTATCTGTAAATAAAACATATGATTGTAGACTAAAATGTATATTGTACTATCCAGGAGAATGTTATAAAAAGTTTTAGAATTATTTTTATAAATGACAAAAATTGACAAACCCATTGGTGTGGTTGAAAATAAGTAACTATACGCTAGTCAGCATGTTGAAGACAGGCATCAAAACAGTAGCTCAGCAACATTTTGGAGTCTTTTTTAAATGAACATTATTAGTAGTGATTTTAAATAAAGATCACTTATGCCTTGGTTTTTATTTAAAACAATTAACAATTGAGTCAAGTTAAATGAAGAAGGCATAGGTGAAGCATAGTGTCTCAGTCAGAATTAATGGATATAATAAATTGAGTATGTTACCTGTTCCTTAGGTAGAAAAATCTATAATAAGATTCTAGATTTTGTTTGGACTATTAACACTAGTTTTGAATTTACAGGTTTTCATCCATAAGGCTTAGTATGCTGTGGCTGTTCACTTTTGTCTGATGATGAAATTCAGCATTGTGTTTAACAAAATTGCTTCATGTTTGTTTGTGTTTTGTTTTTTTTCTCCAGAGCACATTTGCTTGGAGCAGACATATGTTTGTTCAGAATGACAATTGATGCTCTTTCAAATTGAATTTCAAAGGTGTGACTGTTGAACCCATGTATGCTGCACCATACTCACCAAATGAGATGCACACATGGCATGTGGTTTCTGAGTTACATAGCCAAATAAAGCTTTGGCAAGAGCACTGTAAATAACCCTGGAAATAGAAGTTAAAGTAGCATAAGATCTTTAATCACTGCTTATGCACAATGGATCACATCTACCTCTGGTGCTCTGCTCACAAATGCATGAATTGCATGCTACTAATCAGTGCATTAAACATTAGTAAGTTCAAACTCCGGTGAGATGATTTGATATCTGCCAAAGTAAAGGAAATTTCTGTTTTAAGCAGGCATTGTTACTTAAAGGGAACCCTACGTGCAGTATCTGTATTCCAATGTTTATAACAAAAAACGCAAATCATTCTTCCAATGAAAGGAGCATGTAGTTTTCTTCACTCTCCAGTGTTAACCAGGTGCTAAGACGTATTGGAAAACAAAACATCCTGAAACTAGTTGTTCTTGAAACCCCTTACTTTCTCAGAAGTATAAGGAAGGGGAAATAAAACTCAATCTGTGTGCTCTTAAGCTGTCGGAGCCACGCTGACTTAACTGAGCAGGTACCTATTTTGCAGATTGTAAATCTGAACATACATATAAAATGAACTGAAATCTGTAACCAAATCAGTTATCATATTTTTCACATATATAATCCATGTCCTTTTTAAAGTGCCAGTCCTTGAAATTAAATCCTAGGTAATCTGTCCTTGAGTAACCTATGCTAAATGAGAGGTGAGAGCTGGAGTGGATCAAGAACATGTTAACTATTGCTGGGGGGTGGCAGGCTACAATGACCCAGGTTCATTGATGTTCTGAGCATCCTAATACCCTCATAAGGAATATAACCTGCACTTCCTGAATTGCTGTCGTGTTCCGGGGTCTTTTTTTGGAGATAATCCATGGGTTATGTGTTTGAAATGTGGTATTTTAAATTAACTGCTGAAGTACAGTTGGGCTAAAATACAAGTTAAAATCCAGCAGCTGACAATAGTTCTTTACTACAAAATGAAATACCAAAATGAGTGCTCACTGAAGAGCTGATTAAAGGAAAAGGAAATTGGCCATTTTGTGTCTATTCATATAAACCTCTCTACTCTTTTACTGACCAGGAACACCTGATTGAAAATGAAGTATCTATTCTGCGTCAAGTGAAGCATCCAAATATCATCATGCTGATAGAAGAAATGGACACCCCAACAGAACTCTATCTGGTAATGGAGTTGGTCAAGGTAAGACTAAGGGTTTTAAAAAAAAATAAAAACAATTCTCTGTGCTAGTCAAGGATGTAATGTCTAGGAGAAATATATCTAGAAGGTATAATCAGATAAGATTTTAGTGGCAACCTCCATTTTCAGTCATGCAAATATTCTTGTCAGTCAGTTACATTCGTGGGATTTACATCTCTTCAGTTTTAATTAGACTATTCGCATGCAGGTTTGAGGTAATTTTGCAAAGTATGTGCACAGCTTAGAGAGAAGCGGGTAGTGTTTTTTTATAGCATGTTTAGAATATGCAGTAGCTAACTGTGGTGTGCATATCCCAATGGAACATTTTCGTTTATTTCGCTAATATCTTTTTTTAATCATTTGCTTTAAAGGAACAAATTCTCTTTAATTAGTTTTCCTTAGTCAACTGTAGATACAACAAATAATCTAAATTCAAATGATTATGTTGCATTAAAATTAAACCTTAAAAAATCTCACCTCTTTTGCTTGTGTCAAACATTCACTTACCTTATGTCCACTTGGCCAAAAACTTGGTGTGCTATTGTACAGAGAAAAAAAACTCAAACTCCATTCTGCTGTCACTTTGTGAACCAAATATATAAGTTGCATCAAGTTTTATTTCTGCACTCTCTCTTATCTGTGTTCTATACATACAGAGCAGCAGTGCCCATAGGGTTGATCAGCATGTCAGATACAAACTAGTGCAACTCATCACTTTTTTTATTTCTGTCTGAAACGTTGTTAGATTCAGGAGTCCCCACTAGAATGGCTGCCAGCTTGGGAAACTCTGAAGAAAGTCTGTAATTGTTGAATTCATAATTTTTGTAACATCCCATTTCTCTCCCTTTCTAGATGTTATTTTTATGTAATTGAGGCGTCTCTGTTTTTAAAAAAGTTTTTTATTTTTAATATTTTAATAGTTTACCATCTTGGTGCATATTTCCTGAATTTCTGCTGCTTTTCCACGTGTACTGAAATGCTTGGAATGCCACCCACAGTGGCTCAGATAAATCACTCCTACAGCTGTATCCAGGGTAACCATCATAGAGACACCCACGTAAAATTCATGGCAATGACTGGAAATGCTGCATTAGTAACTCATTTACATGTTGTTGTATATTCCAAGAGAAATAGGGTATCCTAGTCAGAGATTGCACAACTGGCCTACTCTGAAATCACCTGGAAGTTCTGCACTTCAAAGGCATCCTGTTTAGCTATATTTATTTGACATTTTCACAATATATCCAATATTTCCAATTTGTAGTTCATTACAATTGCTACATTTTTGTGTTACGTTAGGCTTTTTTTTTTTTTTACCTATTGGATTTACATTACTTTAGGCTTTATGCAAAATCAGAGCTGTTTTTTGCTATATGAAAGTAGTATTACACTGGTAAGATGAAAATGGGAAGTGTAGTCACGTATGTAATATAAACAAGTAATCAGAGGTAGAAAGATCAGTAGAATGAAATCAAGACCAAAAAAGGGCTGTGCTTTGTGGATGACTCAAGTCACGGTATAGTATCTTGGTGACAAAATCATCTTTCCCCAAATCATTTCTTTTTTAAACTCTTTAACAGGCCTCCAAGCATGTCTTTTGTACATGAAGATTTTACATGGTGTTTTTACAAGGTATCTTCAACATCTTAATTATTTTTCCTGAAGTGATCTGTTATCTTTCCATTGCTTTAGGGAGGAGACCTATTTGATGCTATCACTTCTTCTACAAAATACACAGAGCGAGATGGGAGTGCAATGGTCTACAATCTAGCCAGTGCACTCAAATACCTTCATGGTCTCAACATTGTGCACAGAGACATCAAGCCAGAAAATCTCCTGGTATGTCCCATTTATTTTCTAATATTTTCTCTTACTTTGTTCTCATTAATGCAAATGCTTGTACATAAATGTCAAAGAGCTGAGTAGAGAACGTGAGGAATATTAATTTAGAATAAGTATGTATAAAATAAATCTTCCGCCATGAGATAGCAATCACCATAACCCAAATGAGCTGTGCTCAAACACGTCCTTAGACCTATCTTTATTTACATTTCGATTGGCTGCCATTTGGGTAAGTGGGAATATTGTCTCACAGAACAATGAATTTTAAAGCTGTGTTGATGAATTATTTATTACATTTTGCAAGTGGGAGAGAAGGTGGGCTGCGTGCCATTTCTTTGAGTGATCATATGGTTATCTCAAGCAAATTTTTTTCTTCTTTCCCTGTCATAGCAGGAACATCTTTCTGATGACTTACTAGTATTCTAGCCCTGAACCAACTCTGTACAAACATTTATTTTGTGATATGTCACTGACTACATTTTATTCTCAGCAGAGATATAAAATGAGTCTGTTGACAAGAATTACCATGAAATCTGCTTTGGGAACTGCTTAGGATACAGTGCACAGAATGGGAACAGGGTGCTGCCTTGCTTATATACAGAGGTGATAATCAGGTATTACATATTGGGTATGAGATAGCACATGTGGTGCACTGAACAACCAACCCTGCTTGAGTGACTGTCAGCAGGAATGCTAGTAGCATTCATCAACACTTGATAGGCATTTCTTAAAGCCTTCTGTGGTGTTTGTCAATCACATTTAACGAGGAGTCATAGATTATCGCAGAGCAAATTTTGAACTATTAGAAGAATATTTTCTAATTAATAGTCAATTCTTTCCCAACCAATTCCACTGGCAGTCTTTAGCAATTGAAATCAGCCCTCAAATAAATTAGATTGTTTAGCAAAAGAAAGAGGGGGAGGCTTCTCCTGGAAAAGGTAGACACAGCAGCATAGCACATAAAGGAAAGAAAATGAAAGTGGAAGTTTCACCTATTTTCAGCACCTTTTCAAAAACAGCCAGTCCAAAGAAATTTTAAGCTCTCATTAGTATTTGAATACGTTACAAATAGGCACAATGTTCTTTATGTCTAGGAAGCCTAAAGAGATTCTTGACAGATGCAAGACTTATTCACAATGATTACAATGTCAGCATGTTAAGATAGCATACTGGTATTGAATGTAAATGCAAATATTTCCCATCAATTGCCACCTGTACTTGGAAGTAGTTAGGTCTTTTGCACAGGGTCACCCAGCTGTCTGAATTCTGTTCTCTTTACCAGTCATGCATTCAAAAATACAACCTGTAAGAGTAATAGCAGGTATGAAGTTGCTGTATCAAGGATAAAAATATTTCCATTAATGATATGAATTATACAGAGGAATGAAGGAAGGTATTGTTGCCTTAGTGTTACTCAGTTGTTTGAAGAAACCAAACAAATTCAGCCATTCTAGAGATGCTGGAGTCCTGTGTTCTAGAACCTAGATCCCACTGAAATCACAATAACAACATAAACATTTATTTTAAGAACAAAACCAGTATTAATTTATATGGAATGTGTCCTTATAATTTCCTTTGCTTTTGTTCTTTTTTTTTCTTGTTATTACTGTCATATAATGCTTTTCTTTCTATTAGAAACTACCTTCTTTCCCATGCAAAATAACTCATAACAAGATGTGCTAGATTCTTTATGGGGCTTTTGAGTAAGATGCACTTGTATCTGCACAGAACCTTGGATACTTTGTAGTCAGCTTTCTCTTTACTGAACTCTTCTAGTATAGGTGCACCTGTGAGACTAAGTTTAGGTAAAACATTCCTATGGTTTAAAAAAAATCTTTCAATGACCGGATATTCCAATCTGATTGTGACCTACAGATTGGCAGCTACAATAAATTGCAAGTATATAATTATATTTTTTGTATTATATTTAAAATCTATCTGTGTTCTGGGATTGGTCCCCTGCATATTAATTGCTTGAGGCTTATGGTCTGATTTTAGCTGGCAAACAGCGCCGTTGAACAGCAGCTCCAGCTGCACTGTGGCAAAAAGTTGCCATACCATTTTTCTCTTTTTTCTTTAGAGCAAGGAACCGGAAACATCACCCCAACCCATAATTTAACAGTCAGCATAGCCACGATCTCACAAAGGGAATAATTTGTTGCTGTGTCATGGAACAAGCTGAGGGGAAGTACCATCTCTACTGTGCTGATCTGACATGACAATATTGCACCTTACTCAGAGCAAGCTGTGCGGTCACATTCAGTTATTTTAAGGGCTTTTACCTGTGTCTGTAGCCTCAGACTGTATTTCTTGGGATATCTTTTTGGAAGGTATTTATTGATAATTGACTGACTTCACTACTTCCATAGAAATGTTACGTTTGAGAACTGTTACCTTTTCATCTCTTCTGGTTTTGGTGACCAAATATTCATTCACATTCATTTGGTGCATTATATCGTGGAAAGTAGGCAGAAGAAGAGAGTAGCGCTACCAGATAACAAATAACAGTGAATTGTCTAGGGTGTTATCAGAATTAGCCATACAGATATTTTGCAGCAAGTTCAGTCTTCAGTCCTCAAGGCAGAATTTAAAAAGTAACAATGGAGACGATAGGATATATTGTAAACTTTCTGGAATTTGCCAATTATACAAACTGTCCACAGCTAAAAGTTTCATATTACTGTTCAGACTTATTTTCTGTGGATAAATTGTTTTTCTCCAGTTGTTATTTGGGGCAGAGCAGATGAGTGTTTGTGGATGTGAGTGTGATTATTTATTACAGTGTTGGCACTCCATTTTTAATTCAGTTGGTTTCATTTCAGACTTTGTCCAGACAGCTTGCAGTTCTCATTTGAGCATAGTTTGTCTATGAATGGGAGTAAATATATATTGGATTCAGGAAGCAACCAAACCACAAGGACTGAGCAATTGCCAGTTGTGAAATCTTAGGATCAGAAAAGATTGGTCAAGTGACAGCTTGATTCTAAATATTTTTTTTCTTATAAATGCTGTTTTTTAAACAGCTACTTTTGTAGAAGGATAAAAAAATAAGGTTATCTGGACTCTTGCTTCCCCTGCAAAATCCATTGTCTGACACGTATTGTTTTCAGATGTTTCATTTTACTTAAATGTAGCAGAACAGATGTACTTTTCTCAGTTTATTTGTATGTGATGATCATTCTTTCCAGTCATGAAAAAAAGCTGGAAAAAATTGTAGTCACAGATATTGTCCAAAACAAATGAGCCCAGTTGTAGTCTCTAAGTGTTTTCTGATGGGAGCTCTGAATTTACAAATATACTTACATTGAATTTCATGCTGAGAAACAAGTACACGAGGATTCATTGGTGAAAGTGACATTGCTCAGTGAAAAGCAAAATTAAACCTAATAGGGAGGAAGATGGAGATTTGATAACAATTTAAGTAACAGCTCACTCCATTCTTACATAAACACTTTTTTTTAATAGACTATTGAATATGTTATGTTAATCTTCCCTCATAAAAAGGTGTGCATCAAGATGCAACTCCTGTAAGATGTTTATGTTAAGTAAGACAAAACTATTACAGCCTTCAAAATAACATCCCTTGTTTTGGGATGGAAAAACAATCTATTCAACAGTTATAAAGACTCTAGAAGTTTGTGCTATATTTCCGTAGTAGATTATTTTACTTAGGTAGCTTTAGAGTTAGTGATCAAGAAGTACTTAAAACATCTTAACATCGTAATTTTATCTAGGTCTCTAGAAAATTACATAGAAATGAAAGATATATTAGATACAGCAGAAATCTCCACGCATAGAATTTATTAGCAAGTGTAAGTATAATTAAATGAAAAAAACTTGGTCGTAAGCTGAACAGAGAGCTTAATTTAAACATCTGTCTTTCAGCCAAACCTTTGTTTCATTTCTAAGCATAATGTGCCAATTCCTGTTCTAGTCTAGGTGTCTTTATAGAGACCAGGATTCCTTCAGTGTAACGTGGTTTTACAGTAGTGCAGAGACATGGCCTAACTGGAGCCAAGAGTTATACAGTTTCCTTGTGTTTTTTTCTTGGACATTCGTCAGTCACATTAAGAAGTTACTCTGTGTGTCCTGGACAGCAACCTACCATTTCTCAGATGTATAATATAGCCATCTTTGTTTAAGTTTTATGTACAATTACAAAATATTGGTAAAGAGAAATTTTAAGTTCTTGGCTTTTTAAGAACTTGTAAAGACTAGAATGTCCAGAAGCAGAGTAAACTATAGCAAGAAAATATTTTCATATATTTCCTTTTTCAAATTGAGATTACTTATGGCTGGACTGTCAAGAGAAGCCTGTTCTTTGAAAGTCTATAGCTTAAAACACATTCAAGAATCATGGACCTTAACCAGCTGTAATACAGGACTGTTGAAGTTACATCTTATTCCTACCTTCTCAGTGTGACGATGATTATTTTCCAAGTAAATCAAAAGATTAAAAAAAAAAAAAGCAAATATCCTCTTCACCATTCTGTTTCTCTTTTCCCAATTCTAGGTCTGTGAATATCCAGATGGAACTAAGTCTTTGAAGCTAGGAGACTTTGGACTGGCAACTGTGGTTGAAGGACCTTTATATACCGTTTGTGGTACGCCCACATATGTGGCTCCAGAAATCATTGCAGAGACAGGGTGAGGATAAGTAACTTAAGACATAGGTCTTGTAACCAGATATTTTCGGCAGGTAGCTCCTACCTGCTGTAAGAACTAGAATGCTCTAATAGGATGATCCTCAATCTCTTTTAACCAAAATAATTACGAGAAAACTGGCAGCATTCAGCTCCTGAAGGAGGCCAATTTCCCTACTCACCCTGTTGGTTTAATTAAACAACCCCATTTTTCTGTATCTGTCTAAACAGGTGGTTGCGTAAATCCAAAGTAATTTTGTGAAATGGCAGAACTTAACCAGTCTTCTGTCCTACTAGACAAGAGCTCTCCATTCCATCTTAGCTGATTCTTGCCTTAACTGTGAATTCGATCCTGCTAATGGAGGAAGATTTGTTGCATTGTTTCGAGCATTGTTCAGTGCATTTGTCATATTGACAAATATTTCAGAGCTGCAGTGATCTCAAATGTCAAAGTGCATTTCATTGGCATGTTTTACATTTGGACAAACTGAAGCTACTGAATAGGAAAAGAAATAAGAAAAAAAAACCTCTTGTTGACCTCTAGTGCTTTAATTTCTGTGCTTTAAAAAAAGGTGCAGTTCTTTATCCCTGTGTTACTCATTCATTTAGGAAACTGGAGAATCTTTCTTGTTGCTTAGCAACACATAATAATGTCAGAGGTAGTTACTCCGGTATGGGGACTAAGAAGGCGCATCCTTGTCTTTTATCGTCAGTGATTCTGGATTGGGAAACCTTGATGCTGAATTGAATCGGGGTAGTGAGGGGGGCAGGGATAGAATTCTGCGGAAAATGATGTTATCGGGGCTTCCTAACTCTGTGAAGGACCCTAAGTAAAATCCACATCATCAGCAAGCAATTTATAGGAGAATCGCAATGTATGTTCATGTAATTTTCATCAATTGTTTGATTGAAATGAGTTTTATTTTTCAATTGAGCACAAGTAACGCAATCTTGTTTACTCAGGTATGGCTTAAAGGTAGATATTTGGGCTGCAGGCGTGATCACATACATACTGTTATGTGGATTTCCACCTTTTCGCAGGTGAGTGTCACTGTATCTCCTTTCTGTAAGTAAGCCTTATCTATCTCCTTGGAAAAGGTGCCTTGGAAAAAAAAATGGATTAGACTGATACATTTCCTTTACCTGCTTGGTCCTTTATAAAATTGGTTTCAGTTGTCCCTCTTGTCATGTTTTGGGATTTTATGTCCTTAATTTTTCTATAGGAGCAGCTGGCTTACTGCTGTGTCCAGAGATGTGGTGGTGGTGTGAGAACATAGTTTCTTTTCCTTTTGTCTGCTACATTGGACCCAGTTGAATGAATGAGTATACTTTGCCCTCTTGTGGCAGCTTTCTGGTTTTGTGTTAAGGGAAAAAAAGTTAATAGTATACTGAGGCGAGGGGAAGAATTTATGTTGCATTTTTAATTTTGTTAATCTTTTTTGGCAAGTGTCATATGGTTGATGACTTTTGTTAACATGATTCGCACTGCTTAATATCCCTGTATGCATGAAGTCTACTAAAAGTCAGATGGATGTGCTTTGCTTCTCAGTAATTTTTTTTGCCAGGGAATGAGAAGGAAGTAGCACATTTTAATCAGGAATTCTCCCCTTCCCGTTATTCTTGTAAATAGTTATTGTCCATTTTTACAGCAAAACACCTAGTTTTTAACTAAAAATCACCAGACCGACTATTTTGCAAAGAATACAATATAAATGATAGTCAATGGAAAAATTATCATTTAGTTTTGGTACTTGTTTTTTGCATGTTATTAGTTTGTTTAAAACTGAAAACATGTTTTGAAAGCTATATTATACAAATAAATTACAATTGCTTTGAATACAGTTTGGGCTGAGGAGGCAAAATGTCCATACTATGCTATCAGAATCAGGACTTAACAAAGGTTAACAAGTAATTGTTGCAAAACCAACCCAAAACCAAGTTGTTTATAACAGAGAGAGTTTGAGTGGAGATGTTCACAGTAGTTGGGGCCAACAAACAATTTAAAAAAAAAAAAAAAACACTGCCTCTGCTTCCTGAATATTTATACCATACTTTTGATAAAAAGGTACTTACCCCCTCAGTAGCCTGCCAGTACTCAGTGGATCGTGTGTTTTCCATATCATCTCTTTAGCTTTTGAAAAATCTCCTGTTGCAGTAGCTTAGTAGAAGAGGCTCGTTTCACTACACTTCTTCCCATGTCATAGTCTTTTTGTGGCAGGTCCTTTAGTGCTAGGCTGGCAAGTGACTTATTTTTGAATCACCTTTACTGTCACTGCATGATGTGTTAGCTATGTAGTCTCTATTCCAGTAGAAGTACTACTTTTCTGTTCTTATTACTCCTGATGGTGTAACTATGGCAAAGACCTCAGAAGTGCTGCCACTATATAAGCCTGCAAATTATGCACTTGTAATAATTGATACAAAATCATTTCTGTCCCATTTCAAAATCAAATTAAAAAAAACTCGTGCCAGACTTCTTTCTTCTGATCTTTTTAAATTATTGCTGTTCTACAGTGAAAACAACCTTCAGGAAGACCTTTTTGATCAGATACTCGTTGGGAAGCTGGAATTCCCTTCGCCCTACTGGGATAACATCACTGATTCAGCAAAGGTACTGATACATTGTCTAACATGGAAAACAGTTTCTGACAAGCCATTGAAAAGACTGTACCCTGTTGAAAATGCAGAACAGAAGATTCAGAACAGATTTACCTGCTCTTCCAGCTGCTGTGCCTTTTTAGTGAACTTAATAGTGCTTGATGAAAGCTCAGGTTTTGCAGACCTACTATCATGTTATTATCTGAGTGAGTAAGTATGTATAGCAAAATGGCAGTCACATTCAGTGAACATCGTGTTGTTGGGTTTACTTAATGAAGGACTACTTATAGCAGGTTCAGCACTTCCCCTATGACATAACTGTCTCTGGATTTTCCCCTCCTGACATTCTTTTAAAAGAAGAATGATTGCTATGTGGACTGAATACAATTGATATTATTTGTTCCTATTTTACTCTAGAGCCAGTTATTAGAACTTTCCAAGAGTTGCAGCCAGCTTATTTGCCATTGCTAATAGTTCTTGTGTTATCATTGACGTTTGTGTTTAAAATGATTGATTCTGTAGGATAAAGGTTTCAAATGTTAAACCCCACTTGTCAAGTTAATTTAGGTAATGTTCTCTAAATTATGTCTAAAGATTCTCATTAGCACATAGAGGTTATTTATTATCCAGCTAATGAGAAGTTGCATTTTTTCCTGAATTTCC
The DNA here is from genome assembly GCF_013377495.2 of Cygnus atratus. Lineage (NCBI taxonomy): Eukaryota > Metazoa > Chordata > Aves > Anseriformes > Anatidae > Cygnus > Cygnus atratus. The sequence continues at coordinate 33,660,604 of NC_066365.1, read as the reverse complement.
CAATGGCTGTTACCTGAAAAGAGAGCAAACTTACTGATTTGCCAGTGTTTCCCAAGCTCCAGTCATCTCCTACTCTTCCAGACTTGCATTAAGAACAAACAAGGCCCTCAATCTTGGTACTAGAAGCTGTCTTTCACTTTAGATTTACACAGACTAAGTGACTTCGCTGGTTGAGAAACCTCTCGGTTTGTACGTTATTTGCATGAAGAAGCCTTTTCTCAAAACTGAAATGATGATAATCTTCTTGAAATACTTTTGAGGAGTGAATATGACTGACAATTTGGAGGTTATAAAAAGTTTTTGAAAGGGGAATTTGGCTCTAATTACATGAATTTGTTCATAAGGGAGAAGGAAATATTTGTCTTGATAGGCTTGACAGGAATTGCACCAGTAAATTAGCTGTTAGTTACATAACAACAAACAGTTGATGAAAGTTGTGGGGGGGTTGTTTTGTTTTTAAACTTTACTGTCTGCTTTGCAATAATGACCTTTTTAAGGTTTATCATATCCATAAGCAACATAGTCTTACCATTAACAAAAGGTCCACAGAGGCATTTAATAAAGCTGAAGACACCTGCTCTAGTGCCTCTAAAACATGATGAAAGCTGCAAACAAATTATGATGAAAACCATAATCCCAAATCTTTTTTGATTTAACCACATAATTAAGTATTTTCCCCTATCTATATCTGCCTTTTCCTACACTGGGTGATTCTGAGCTGGAGAACTGAGTTAAACGTCCTTTTATTCTTCTGGTGGAACACATAAGAGAACATAGTTTTAAAATAATTTCAGCAGTTTCTTGAATTTCTGATGAAGTTTCTTACCTCTGATTTGTACTCTTTACGTACTGTGAGTATGTACCTTGCCCATAGAGGATCATGTCTGTCCTAGGTTTGTTTTCATTCTGGTCCCCTGCACGAATGTAGAGAACAAATTGGAACATTATCGCTGATGCTTGCAACGTTTACTTTTTGTCTGGTTTTAAAAGAGTCAGTGAATCATGAATACAATAATAGTTGCACTAAGAAGAATTCAGTGCAGATAGCTCTTTTCCATTGTAATGCCCTTCCCCATTCCACTCAAACTCTTCTTTTTCTTTTCTTTTCTTTTCTTCCCTCTCCAAAGGAGTTAATTAGCCTGATGTTACACGTGAATGCTGAAGCTCGATATACAGCTGCACAAATCCTAAGCCATCCCTGGGTGTCAGTGAGTAAAGTATATTTTGTCTCTAATTTAATATTAGATCTATAAAACTAAATATTACAGTGTAGTTCTCAGAAGCAGCAACATGATTCTGTTATGCCCATTTCTGTTTATTGAACCACTAGTCCCTTTTCCAAATGTTAAAGAGATTAGCACAAGTCTGAAGTTAGCTACAGCTCTAACAGTTCTACTGTGCTCTAAAAGAATAGAGCAACTATTAATAAACTATTATTAACTATTAATAAAGCAACTATTGCGCACATTGACATCTTGCTGCAATGCTACTTAAAAGAAATTACTATTGCCTATTTTTTCACAAGAGAAATAAAATTAGTAAATAACATATTATTTTTCACATAAGTACTAAGCTGATGACAGCCAGGTACTTCGTCTTTTTGAACTGCAGCAAGAGGGAACACGGAAGTGCACTGCTTATTGATTTAAAATCCTGTTTTTATTAATAAATATTAGGTCTACATGTATATAGCCAACCTTTATTTCCACACACATTTTAAAAGAGACCAATATGATATATGGAGTTCCCTCAAACATGAGAAAACAACTGTAATGATTGCGTCTATTCGTAACAGCTCCTTTCAAATGTATTTATGGCACTGTATTTTGTTTCCACATTTTTGGGGATGTGATGGGCCATTTAAAATGCTGATATAAATAAAGCCAACTTACAAATATGCCTTTTATTTTTAACATTATAGTTATGCTCGAATAAAACTTAAAATAGTGGGACAAATTCATGGACTGAAAGTATACAGTGTCACATGGCATTTTAAGAAATAGGAGGTCATAAATAAAACAGCAGTTGCTACGTTCCTTTCCTATGTAATTTCTCTTAACCAGTTTGAACTTTTTTTATGAGTACATAGCTCATGTATGAGAGGGCATTCTTTTTGGGCTGCTTATCTAAATGATTACTTCACAGGAAGTACCTCCGGATAATACAAAATTTCTCTTTTGCTCAGTTATGTTAAATATTTTATTACTATTCCCTAACTTCAATATTATGTTTGTTCTTACACAGGATGATGCTTCCCAGGAGAATAATATGCAAGCTGAAGTAACAGGTAAACTGAAGCAGCACTTTAACAACACCCTACCCAAGCAAAATAACACATCTGCTGGGGTTTCTGTCATCATGGTAAGTGAAATTAAATGGTTTTATACATTCTATATTACACTTCGCAATTTTTCTAACAGTGCTCTATGAGCGTGTGTGGTGCAAGAATAGCAAAAGCAAAGCTAGAATAGTCTCTAATTCTAGTTTTTATCTGTGTATTGTGTGGATTCTCCCATCAGCGCTTGAGAGCAACCAAGTCTACCACAGCGTGCTAGCTGAGCTATAAAAGCAAGCTTTCAGATACATGTTAACACTAAGTAGTAGTATGTTGAAATGGAGTTTATGAATGATTTGAAATTTTTCATTATAAAAGCTGCAATATTGTTTTTAATCATACTGATCACCTAGTTAGTTAAGTTGGCCCTTCCCAGATGCCAAACCAATGTTTGATCTTGAGCATGCTGTTGTTCAATACTATGCTTGTGGGGAAACCAGAATCCCTTTTGGAAATTTTTCATATTGAATATTTGCCACGTTAATTTTGTCCCAGTCTAACCACATGTATGTTCCCTAAGGGGGGACTTTATTCAAAGCATATGAAGGAACCCTCATGACCTATAGCTTAACTTACATAAGCAGTACTTATAGCAGGCAGATATATGAATCATGGTAGAAGAAATGCGGTTGAGTTCACTGTTGTCAGTGCTCAGAACCGCACTTGTAATTGACTAGTCACTTTTGCAGAGGAAAAAGTCAACACTTCTAGAGGCTGAACTGCCATTCGTCTTATTGCTGTCCATTGTGGTTTAATGCAAGGGTGCACACCGTGCACAGAATATCTTCCATTATTAAAAGAAAAATAAAGCCATAGCTGATAGTCATGTACCAGTGACTTCTTTCCCCGACAGAATTAATTACTCTCAAAGTCCAGCCCACTTATGTTACCAAAGAGTTGTTCTTATCAACTTAAAGTAGGCAAATTTAAATAACATGTCTGCATATATATACTTTTGCAAATGCATTTATATGAATTAAATAGGCAAAAGATCTAACATGGAAAAGTGGTAACAAAATAAAAACGAGAGAAGTCAGAAAATGTATTTCAGGTTCATGCTGTTGTCTGCATTTCATTTGACAGTTTGACTTGACAGTTTGAGAGGGACTTCAGAGCTTCATTCTTTATACTGTTGAGACTATGGATAAGCCTGAAGCCGAAAACTGGTATAAAATGCACTATATGTAATAAGAGCAGTTTTAATTCTAACTCTCAGCCCCTCTCCAACTTGCATGCCACTTAAGCCTATCTCAGATCTCTGACACAGCGTAGCTTCTGGCTTCTTATTGTAGTTTTTTTTCCTGATTCTGTTACTACTCACATCCCTTCAGCCAGGAAAGTACACATCGTTAAAACTTTTATTTTAATTTTCCCTTTTTCTGCCTTATTTCCTCCTAACCGGTATGGAAGGATGTAAACAATTATTTATTTAGTGCTGAATGCAGCTCCCAGTTACTGCTGAAGGGAAACATCTTGTTCAGAAAAAGAGCGTAATCTAATGAGAGTTAAGCCCCCAGTTTGTTATTCTTAACCTGGTTTATCTTGAGCACTGAAATTTAGTTATCTTCAAGTTAACAAGGTCTTCACTTGTACTAGAAATCATCACTTAAAAACATTCAGACAAGCACAGTATTGTAATTCTCATGTATTGCAGTGCATTGCTAAATCAGCAATATATATTTAATGGAATCCCTTTTAGCATCACTTCATTCAAATACTGTCATCTGGCCAATGCAGATAATACCACCATGTGGCAGATAAGTAAAACTGCACATACCTACTTCAGTGTTCTTGCACAGAAGACTTTCTGCCCCTAAAAGCATGTTGCTGTTAACTCATTACTGACTTTTTTTGTCAGTTTATAAATGTTCTGTTAATCTAAATTTGCTGCAATTGTGTTAGTTCTGCTTAAAGTAAGTCTAGTTTCTGTCCCTTGCTTCCTTCCTTTTTCCTCCTTTCCCAATGCCTGCATTGCTTTCCTCTGAGTAGGTCCAAGGCAATGGTACGTACTAACTGCAGTGCTTTGTTCTGCTGCACAAAAAATACATGTGCTCTGTTCGTCACAAGGAAAAAGGAGAAATAATTCAGCCAGTCTGAAGTGGAAAGAGCTTTATCACCACACAAAAATGCTAAAATAAAATCTTCTAAATACTTGCAAAAGAGTTTTCTATATATACAGAAATACAGAGATATCTATCTACCTATATATAGATGCATATTTGAAATTTTCTAGGCTAGCACTTATATAACTAGTCATTTCCTACCTCCTCAGACATGTCTTAGTCTATTCCCCTGACAGCAATTTTGTATATATGTACATCTTAAAATATCTGAAAGCATTAGAAAAAGTACACATCAGCTCGTTCACACCACAAAGCTACAACATTGGATACCCTTCTATGTCCAGAGAACAGACTGACAGCTGGCACACATTCCTTGTGAATGTGACACAGACAGTAGCCCAAACTAACAAAATGTAGAACTGCTTGATGAAAGAAAAGGTGGCAATTCTATGAAGAAGAAACCAAAACCAACCAAAACAAATACAAGCAAAAACAACAAAACAAAAAACAAACAACTGAAATAAGAATTGTTTTTGTAAAATACAGTCACATCAGCCATCATGTGTAACAGAGCTAGTCAGAAGGTAATCAGTCCTAACGTAATAAAAAAATTTCTTCCTCCAGAACAGTGAAATTCAACCTCCTCTCTTCAGTTCTAAAAAAAAAAAAAAAGAAAAAAAAATCCTAAGCTTTATTACATATGTTGTATTGCTATATGCAAGGTGTGAATGACTGTCAGAAGCTGCTGTGAGGACAGCACCATCTGCATGAGCTGGAAGTACTTCCTTTCCTTTCCCTTTTTAAATACCGTGCCTTGCCCCTCAAACAGCAGGAACCTATTTATTCACAATTCTTTTTCCAACAAGTAAAAGAGGAAATGCAAGCCTGCCTGCATAGCTGCTACATTGATAATGGTAAAACTAGTGCATGTCATAGCTAATCTCAAAAGTCTAGCTACAGTTCAGCTAGACGTTCCCTTGCATGCTTCATTTGCAAAGTTGATTGCTAGAAGCAGAGAATTCAATTGGGAACTATTGAATTTTCTCCTTGTGCCTGTATGCATGTAGACTTCTGTTGTAACTTGAAAAACAGAACAAAACAAACCCCCACACTTCAAAACACTTAACCCTTGCCTTTTAGGGGCTCTTACACTCAGTACTTGGGGCTAAAAAGCCTGTCAGGAAGGCCTTGCAGGGAGGAGGGGCATCACCAGGCTGCTGGATGATTCCCACCTAGCCTGCTCATTAAACCTCATATAACATGCAAAAAGAGTTAACAAAACACAACAGAAAGCAGAGTTAAGTCTGAAAAATACAGGAGGGAGATCTTTGCACCTCCAGTGTGATGGATAAGAGGCAGGTGTAGGAGCCCTCGTCATTGATCCAAACAGTAATTTGAATCACTGGTGTTAAGGAAAATCTAACATGGATCACCGTCTTCTATTCTATCTGTTCGACTCAGAAGGAACTGACCCATTCCCAAAGCCAATTGTCAGAAGGAAGGGGAGTGTTTTTCAGAAGTAGAGAATAAACTGGCTCTAACTTTTTCTTGAGTTTTAATAGTTATACAAAGTAGAATAGTTCTAGCAGGAGATTCTGAGTGAGAGCGATTCCAGAACAACCTGCCCTCCATATACCTGCAAACTACAGAAGTCCTCTACTTGAGAAACTGGAGATGCCAGGCCAGCTCTCTTTGCCAAAGTCAAGTAAAAGAGAAATTCGAATTTCAGTACCCCATAATGAAAGTTTTCACTACGTAGCTACATGATCAATTTGGAGAGAGGATATTACTTTTTCTCTGCCTTGGCGACCTTGATGCAATAAACCATGGCTGAAACACATACATACTGAAGTTAACTTTTATCAGAAAATTATTTCAGTATCAAAACAACAAATTTTAGTGAATAGTGTATTAGACCAATTCCACTAATACATAGAAATTATCACATTACAAAAGTCTTCTGTAGCAATTTCTTCTTTTAATTGTTCAGGAGAAGACAGAACACCTGATCTTAGTGCACGGTTAGTACATCCCAGCTCAAAATACGATTCCAAGACCTAGTGTCTTACAATGCTTACACATACATGTGCAGAGGTCACTATGAAAGTGAAGCACATATTTGTACTCTGCTTTTAACTTCAAGTATCACACGTTTGTAGATTACTGTAGAAAGCCCAAGCTGCACTTGACTGGAATAAGCATACCTTGCACCACTCTACATAACTGAATAACTACAAAGAACTTAATCTGTATTAATTTAAATCTGTATTATCATTGGCAGTTAAAGCTCTTCCATGAAGCACGTGGTTAAGCCAAGACAGGGTTTTGGTTAAGCAAAGCCAGGGTTTTATAATGATTAATATAAGCCTTCAAACTGTGAAACAAGACCCATTGTGCTGTCCCTCCAAGTCTTAGAAAACAATGCTGAAAGACAGTTTTGACACAGGCACTACAAGATTTCCCTCTAGGTCACTTCAAATATCCTCCTAGAAATGAAACATTACACTGTGGTTTAATATAAATTTGCAGTAGCCTTCAGAGGCTATTAAAGTTATCTGATTCAGCAGACACCACAGACTCTAAGATAATCCACCTATTGCACTACAGCGTTCTCAATTTCCAGGATAACCTCGTCTTCATTAAACCTGTGCATTTTCAGGTATAACATTCAGAAATTAACACGGTTTTGCCACTGTATTCTGTCGGTTGCAGGAGAGCTCACCTTCCTTCTTTCAACAAGAAACAGAAAAGGATTCTACTTAGAAATAGAAAAATTCCTTACATTTATATCTGTCAGCCTCAAAAACTGATAGAGTTCTGTTCCTTGTGGTTATAGAAACATATATTTAAATTATATGTTTAAATTAAAAAGTATTATGTTACTTCCTGTAGCTACGCAACTGCAGGTACATAAATTTTGCTAAAAGCTAATATGAAGAGTTCAGACTATATGACAACCACTTTTTTTTCCACATCAGACTTGTGAGACAAAACTGTCAGCTTGTACCATCACACCAAACATAGGTCTGGAAGATGCATTTTTTTTAAAGACTGCACCATAAAAACCTACATTTAAATAAGATTTCTAATTTTGTTTCTCCTTTTTTCTGGCTCTAATGCATGCACTTGTTGTCTTGTAGATTATTTTAACCCTGAAGTTAACTCGGGGCTTTGATTTAACTGCTGTGTTTTTTTTATTTTGCCTTGGGTTTCTTGTTTGTTTTTAGAACACAGCTCTAGATAAAGAGAGTCAGATTTTCTGCAGCAAGCGCTGTCAGGACTCCGATAGAGCTGGAATGGAGACAGCTTCTGCAATTACTGCTGCAGCTGATGATCCTCGTGTGATTGGGTCCAAGACCCTCCTCCCTGCTGCTTCTGAGCCAGTCAGATCCCCCTCGCTCCCCACCTCAGTGTCTCCTGAGTTTGCTGGGGATCAGCCTGGTGTGTAGGACTGATTAAACCAAGTGCAACTGAAGCTCCCTGCACTCTTGCCACAGTTACTCTTCATTTCATATGATGGTTCGTTTCCAGTTTTCTTGCACCCTCCCGTGGCAAGCTCAGGGCAGGCTCTGCCACGAGAGACTGAAATTCTAACGGCGGGTGAACAAATGTGGTCTTCTGAGTGCTCTTTGCCCTCGGTCTGGAGAACATCAGTAGGGAGAAAGATTCTCGTAATGTTAGATGATTTTTAAGTTACCTGTGTTAGTTTAATTTACTGCATTCACACAGCCTTGGGCTCTGTAAGTAGACTAACTTAACTGTGTAGCTAACCATATTTTTATATAGGCATTTGAGATGATGAACAGTTGCCAGGCTTCGCTTCTACCAGCAGGCCCCATTGCATTCTTTTGATGAGGCTTCTCAGAAAAGCAAGAGAGGAAGACAAGGGAAGAAAACTCATATTCACCTTCTATTCTGATGCCTCTACTTTTAGTCAAGCTTCCACCAAACTTGAAGAGGCATATTTTCATAAAATAAATTAGTGAACTAACTGTAAAATATCATGAGGCAAACACTGGAGATACAGGGAAAGATGGTAATTTTTGCATAAAGTTTGTTTAGACTTGCAGGCTGCAGGGTAGTGTTTAGATAATGCGAATTTAAATGAAGCGACTTGGGATATGAACATGAGCACTGGACATTTATTTGTAATGAAGACTGGAGTCAAGGAAACCTTTTTGTTCAAGCTGTTTTCTATCCTAATCACAAATGTCGCATCCACACCTTTCTCCAGAGTCAGGTCACCTATTAGATACAACAAAATGACTTTGGAGCTGTGAACAGAGAGCCTGCTGCACGTCATCTAAGCTAGGATGGATGGAACAGTTCCTAGTTCTATGGCAAGCTGATAGAGGAGCTACTACAAATGGCCTCAAAAAAAAGCTACCCACAAAAAGTAGCTGTCAGAGGTTTGTCAGTGCTATCCCCCTATTCACCTGGTGCAGGCACTGGAAACAAGGATTGGGGAGCAGCCATCCTTAATCTGCAGTCACAGTTAGATGAGGTTTTATCTTTACCATACTGCTTAGTTCAATATTGTATCTATTCAGCTTATTCTTTTCCTTTGCTTGTTCTTATGAATTGGTCATAGATCATTTTCTTTCTTAGCTATACTTTCTACTAGAATTGTAAAAGAAAGACCTGCAATAAACTTTCTAAAATTAAAACCCTCGGTCATTTATTTCTTTGAGAATTCAGTTATTTTGTTAGTGGAGACCGACCATTTAGGTACCTAGCAAGAAGATTTCATAAAATAAATCCAAGCATTTCCCATAACCTTTTAAAGTCCTTTGATATGTACGGAAGACAGAGGTAATACATGACTGACCATGAGTAATTGTCTCTTCAAAAGATAAAGCAAAGTGCACAAAGTGCCAATTGATAACTTAAAGTCCCAGTACAGCTGAGAGATTTACAGGTATATTGACAAAAAAATGGGTATGAAAAGTTCATAAACTATCATAAAAATGTTGGGCTAGGTCAGGACCAAAAAAGTCTGAGTTGCAACTAGTTATTGTGAGTTAACTTTTTTTTTTTTTAATGGGATCACTGGAATGATTTCAAGATTAAGGGAGACTAAGGGAATGGCCTTTGTATTAAATTATGTACATTTATATTTTTGTACAGTACAACAATATGAAGATAAGCCTAATCTTACCCAGAAACTAATGAGAGTCCACAGGATAGATATGTGTATGCAATTGGTAAGTTTGGTAAGGAGTCTTGGGCTAAGGTAAAGAAAAGATGTGTAATTTCGGATGGGATGGGCTAACCCAAACACCTACAGCAAAGAAAGGGAGCCTCTGACAGAGAAGACAGCGACAAGCTACTGAACTGGGAGATAAATAAGGAAGTAGCAGCAAAGTGATGAAGACTGGGTTATTTTAAGCTCTGTTTTTTTTCTAAGAGGATGGATATTCAGCTGTGTAAGGCCTAGATACTTATTTTATAAAGGAAAAATTGACACGGATTAACAGAGATAGCTAAGAAGTTGTTTGCCACAAAGCCTCATACCTATAATAAAGGAAAGGATGAAAATTTAACCGGTAATCAGCAGTCAGTTGAACCACTGTTTTGCTGCATAGAAAAAGAGGGTAAAAGGCTTACAAATCTTTAAGCTCATGACTGACCAGCACATGAACATTTGAAGACAAGTACTTTGATTCACAGAGGAGAGGCAGCTGATAGACTAGGCCAAGACACCTACTTAAAAATAGTGACAACAGCTGGGAAAAATGATCATGTGGCCAACATACCAGATAAAAACATGGGATATCTGGGCAAGGTCTTAACTCAGTCCATGACCATAGGAAACTTGCATCACTTCTGCATGCCTGAATTTAATGCCACAGATGTTAAAGCTATGGGTATCACAGTTGAACATCAAAATACAGGTGTGTCGGTTAACAATAAAATACTTATGTAATGAAGACTCCTAAGTCCTATGTTTGGTTTGTTATCTGTTGCACTTTCACTTAGTCAATCTTTATCCATCACTTACTGGAAGAAGGCAAAAATAAAAGAAAAGGTAAAACAGAACTATGCTGTCTGCTACAAAGGGATAGTATCAGCACATAGTAACAGCTAGAGAAACGTTAAATTCAAGTTATCCTTTTGTCAAGAGAGGACTGCCACATTTTTCATCTTATAAAAATAGCTGAAATTTATGTACCGTTTTGATATATAGTGATTAAACACCAGCATTTTCATACACTCAACAGTGCCAGCACAACTGCCACCATGTCTAAATGAAAAAAAACACAACTGCATTATAAAAAAAATCTTTTAAAAAGCCTATCTTTGTAGGTCCTTTGAATGTGAGTAGTACTTCGCATATATCCCAGTGGCCCAGTTCATGAGTTCTAGATTTCAAATCTAGAAACATAATTGAGTCTACCCCGGGTGTAAATCAACATAACACTAAGTTCATTAAGATTCTTGTCAAAATTTACCCTTACACATACACACCACATAGACTGCTATACATACACACAACAACTTACAGCCCATTCTTGGGCTTATAAAATTAATTACAGTAATTGTCATTAAGTACATTAAGGTAGAAGAATGTTTTTATGATGTTGGTACTATAATCCAGCACTGGCTCATGCATACAGTCATTAAGAATATTTCCATAGCTCATTAAATCCTACCTTGCACTATATTAACAAGCAGAAATCTTTTATTTTTAGACGCAGACAGGTTTTTTTTTTCCCCTCCATCTCACTACATACTTGAGGAAGAGAAGACAGGAGAAAGCAATGACTGAATTTAATAGATTTGTGTTTTTTTCTCCTAAATTAAATATATTTTTAAAAATAATTATATATGCTCTAAGTTAAAAATGTATGTACAATACCAGAAAATACTTCCAACCTACTTTTGATTGATTCCCGATTCTCCCTTTCTTGCCTTTAAAAAACACAACCACAGGCTTTTTGTACTATACTGGAGTACACCCAGTATCTCATTTGCCCAAACCTTTTCTATGGTTACAGTACCTCACAAAGCACTTCAGTTTCAATCCAAATTTCAAGAGTTTAATTTTACAGCCAGAGTTTTATATCATCTCTAACGATTACATTTTCCTGGTAAGGATCCCACAAATATTTATGTGTTTGTTATAAAAATATTCTGATTCCTCTTACCATTAACAGTTGAACATACAGAGGATGTATTTATTCCTGCAGTAATGCTATCAAAGACAAGTTGTTGTTGCAGAATAAAGGGAATAACATTTTATAAATAATAAAATGTAAATTACATTATTTATACGGAAATAAAAATTTGACAGCCCTAGCTTTGCAGAACACAAGAACACGTGTAAGAAAAGGTATGCTGACTTTGTACCTGGTGCTGTTCCAGAGCTGGATTTCGGAACAAAAAGCACATGGTGGGGTTTGAGCTGGGGAAGGTCACTCTCTTAATCCAAGGAAGCATGTCTCCAAGACCCCATTAATCTCTCAGAAATAGAGGTTCTGAGATTTGGGTATATGGTAGGAAGACTATGCCAACAACAGTGACTTCCAAAAGTAAACTCCAGTCATCTTTCCTGTCCATCTTTACTCAGAGATCATACTGAAAGTATAAAAACTAGTGTGGCAAAATACACAACAAAAACTAACTGGCATCCTTCAGAAGGTGCCAGACACTTCCTGTTACCTCTTGGAGGGGCCTGGTGATGCAGGAGACAGACTCTCCTGCACCCTGGTTTGTGTTGAGATCAGAAGCAAGATACTGTTCATGATTTCCAACACGGATTCCCACCTTTGGTTCCTACAAGAAGACTGTCATTTCCCTGATCTACTTGAAATCAAAAAATCATTAGCCAGGAAGCATTAACTTGATATAATGCTGTCTGTGCCCTCCTTAAAATGGTTCAAATTCCTATTCACAGAGGTGGTTCTGATTGTCTCAGGCTAAATCACTAAGTTAAGAAAGCAAGCAGCAGACGACGCAAGCAGCCTCATTTAATCCCAGTTCTAATAGCCTTCTCCTCCGGTAGTCATTGGTCTAATTATTAGAGCATTGACACCAAGTTTGATGCTTTCACTAATCCAGAGGATACCTTAAAAGTAAGGTAAATACACTGAATTATCCACTATTACAGACATATACACATCTTTCGATTATCTTGGTTTTAACAGTTCAAAAATGGGAAATGATGTTTTGTGTTTACTCAGTTCTTTTGAGCTACATAAAAATGGCAACTGGAAAGCAACAGAAATGCACAAAACTAATAACCTATCCTAAATGCTGATTAGGTAAAACTTTTCTTTTAAGATAAAAAAAAAAAGTAAGGTAATCAAACACTCCTACTGACACCAGTTTTGATGTCTAATATAAGTGTTAACTAGAATTAGTAAAGTGAGTGACAGATTGTTTCTATTCACTGTGGGACTGATTGTCAAACATTGTTTAGCATATATACAACTAGGTTTGTAGTTGGGCTTAAAAAACACATTCAGCTATGAAGAGCTGAACATCATTGGGAGCTGAACTACTGCAAAGTGAAGATCAGTGCAGGCAGCAGAGGGGGACGGCGCCCTTTGGGAACCTCTGAGGGCACTGCTGGTTTGGGACTTATCAACTACATCTGTTTAATTGGGGGGATAGGTTTCAGTGGCTTTTGAGATTCCTGTCAGAAGGAGGTGATCATTTGTGGTGGCATTTTTGTATTTAATCTTTTTACCTTTTTATAATTAAATTAGCTTTGTAAAAAAAAAAATACAAAAGGGCAGGGCCTGAAGAAGCAAGCTGCAGTGCCACCATCCACCAAGACGTTTTCCTCAACTATTGCTACTGATCTTGATTTTTTCCCCATGACATTTGAATTTTATTCTTTTGTCTGTCATGTTTGGAAACAAACACCATAGAATGAGAATCTGCAAAGCCGCCTATCTGTTGCTGGGCACAGCAAATTCTAAACACACAAATAAGACCAAGTTATACTTCAGTGCTTTGCAGCTCACAATACACAGTGCACAAAGTAACAGTGGGAAGAAAAATTTAGAAGAACTTGAAGAAAGTAGTAAGTGATCATATCAAACTCTTTCCATTTAGTAAATAGCAATTAAAATCATTTTTCCCCCCTAATTCCATGCAATACAGATTAATTTCCAAAACACACACCTAATTAGTTGACTGTCTGATACAGCTCAAATTAGGAATTTGTGATTTCAGATTTTGCAATACAAGTCACTATGCTTTTCAAGAGTATGCTTTCTGATAGCATCTCAATTCATTTACAAGAAAATAGTTGTATTTCCCATTATTTATCAAAGTTGTGAAGTATTCTAAATATTCATTATAATAGCACGCTTCTTTATGATAAGTCTCCACTAAAAATAAACTGTTCACAGATACAGGTTAGGATTGGTTCTTTCAAACTTTGTTTCATATGTTTCAATCATTTTTTTTTCCTTCAGGAGACTGGCTGTATTTTAATAGCAGGTCTTTAGGTTATGCCTAGTTGAATTTCAGTAAATCTAAACAAAATCAGAAACAATTTCCTACAGTTTTTGACCCAGAGCAATTAAAGACCAGCTTTAATTTATGGTGTATAAATACTGACATGCACTGTTAAATTTATTGGTTTACCAAATACCTTTAGGCTGGTTCTGCATAGGAGTAAACTATTTTGGATTCCACATAATGTTGTATCGCATGGGAAATGCGAGAGCGTGCCTCATCTCAAGCTTTACACAACTGTCCTAACCACATACAAGAAAGGTATCACTGGTTTAGAGCAGAAGGGGATGTCCCTGGTTTTATTTTAGCTAGGACACAGCCAGCTTCTTAAAACAATATAGTCATCCTTTATTCCCTTTGAACTATTTTTAAATGGAAGAGAGACAGCAAAACAGATGTGCCCTAACAGAAGCACGCGCCACTCACATTTCTGTGAGGATGAAGCTTACTGCATAAAATGGAAAAGCTACAATCTAGATGGTCACCATATCCACGCCATTTTACTCACTACATCTAACAGCAATTCCATCCTCACAGCAATTCTGTCCTCACTAAAGGCGCAGTAACACTCATTTCTCACAGAAGTCTTGGTTTTGAATTTCCTTTTGCTACTAAAAGAAATGAAAACTGAATTTTGTTCCAGGACAGCAGCTCTGTACCAAAAACACGGGTTTTTAGAATTGCTGTTGTTCAGATCTGTGAAACAACTGAAGAAACTCCCTTTTTCTTTAAAAATTCCCAGCCTGAAAAGCACCACAGCAAATAAAGGATCTCCATAATATTTCTAAACAGAAATTCAACTTGCATGCTTTTAGAAATACAAAGAGGAATCAAAAATCATGCCAACTTCTTACAGTAGTTTTAACAACTACCATTATACTGCAGTAGCATTAAACTCTCATTTTCCTAGTAAATAACAACCTTCATCAGCAGAAACCCAAAGATAATTGTTCCTGTTATCTTGGTACCAGATTAACTCTTTTGGACATTTCGCCTTTTGGGTGCTATGCCAGCAAACCTTCAGGAGAAGCAAATTGCTGCAGATAGTGGAGGAGCACCAGGACTAAATTCCGACCAGAAACAGCAAAAAATATATCTACTTTTGCACGCTTTCCAGCTGTAGAAATTTTTTGATAACACACTGCACAACATGGCCAAGAATTCACAAAATATTCTCAAAGTATTAGTGCATTCATTTACCTTTGCTTGCAGTATCTCGCAACACAAACTTCCTTCAGAGAAACCACCGCTCTGTACACACCATCATCTCTCACCAGAACCTGTAGCATCAACATCAGCAGTTTCCACAAACACAGAACTGATTTCAAGCTACTCGAGCCAAGCCTTTTCCCACAAACCAAACTCACAGCACTGCTGCCGAGCAGCCTGACTCCCAGCAGTGGCCAACACCACCTTCCAGAGGAACAGCCCTAAGCCACAATTAACAAATGCCCATTTGGACTTACCAGAACAGAAGGACCAGACTGTCAGGTAAAAAGACGTTGTCCATAAATGCTCCGTCTGAGTTTTGAGAAAATGGAGGACTGGAAAAAAACTTGTTCTGTAAAGCTCCCTCTCTTCAGGAACATTCTGCAAATAAACGCCAGCTCAGGCACAGCTGCAGGTTCATGCCTGGCACCTGTTGATGTCCCAGCTGTGCAGGCAGGGGACCTGACACAGGTGCTGCTCTGATCAGACAACCTGAATAGTTGGAAATGTAACCCTTTTTTGCCACCTCAGCACAAGCCACATGGCATGGACTAGTTTAACCAGAGCTGAGATCCCATGTGGAAGTCCAGCCACCTGCCTGGTGTCCGAGGTGTGTGCCTTCACCCGCAGAAGGAGAGGCATTTCCTACTCACCACAGCCACCAGCCAAGCAGGGGAGGTCTTCCCACCCTTGTTCGTGGAGCAGAACGTGAAGATTTTCTTGTCCACAGGAGACCTGTGATATGCAGAACCCTGAACTGCAAAGAAGGAAAATATTCTGCTTCGCAGAGGTGTACTTAATGCCATCACATAGCTGCCACCAGTGCGCTCCCACTAGCTGGATTCAGCTCAGGATAGCAATAGAGTCACAGACACAGTCATGCTTTCGCTTTGGGAAGGCATCTGATGATCATCAGGGCCTTTTCTAAGACAAGCAAACTGATTTGGTGCTGCCATACCTACCAAATCAACTCCCCATGAAATGTTTTGGCCCTAAGATCACAGACTATTACTTCTGTCAATAATTAAATGTTTCCTAAGTCAGCAGAAGATTGTAAAGAGAAAATTTTCAGGATTTCCACTTGGCAAAATACACCTGGCCACAGCAACATTTCAACATTTCCCCTTTTTTTTTTTTTTTTTTCCCCTCCACTTAGCATACCAAAGCCACTCCTGGCTTGAGAAAAAACGCAAATTGCACTTCAAGAGCATACCAATTTCCCCTCAAAATCTTCTGATGAAAGGCCATGAAAGTTGTTGAACTTACAGAAACACAAAGTACAAGTTTTCCATCCAAATGCTATTCCTCAGTATACCTGGCACTTACCACGGACATAAGTATAGCCTTCACTTAATCAGATCATCCCTCTGCTACACAAAACATATACGTGTAACTGTACCGATACCACCATAACCATAACACTTTAAAAAATGTAGAGCACAGAAAACTTAGTCACCATTGCATAAACAGCAAGAGTACTTGTACATGCATTAGCCATAGCGCTTGTTTTCTCTGCTGTGAATACACATTGAACCACAAGAACCCAATACACCCCACCAAAGCTCTCAATTAGAAATGTAATTTTATTTAATTTCTTCACTCAAACTGAATTTTCTCATTCCAAATCTTTACTTAAAGAGATAGTAGCTAAATGCTTAGAAAAACAGGAACTGCTCTAGTAGGCAGCTAGAGAAACGTATGTATCGATACAGACGGAATGTAAATTTCAACTCATAGATCACAACATACAAAGAAGATTTTTATGCAATACAGACTTACAAAACAATAACAGTTCTTTTCACAAATATTTTCACAGAGTTCTGCACAGCAATCTTGTAGAAAAGTAGATTTGTGCAACACCAAAATAACTTATTGTTCCTTAGTATAAATAATTTTTTTCATTTCCTAAAAGAAAGAGAGCATTTCACATGCTTGGACAGAATCTGACTGGATTTGGTGATAGCAAAATATAAAAGCTGTTCCTGCCATACACAGAAAAGGAATATGGTGTGTGCTACAGTATTGCAGGAGTCAGTTGTGGAAAAACGAGAAGAATAGCCTGCAAGTCTAGTGCTTCTGCTGTTGTATAGAGGCTGTGCACCAGCAAACATCTGCCTTTTTAGTGCTTTCACAGTCAAACAGCAGAAATGTGCTTTGGTACTTGCACCTATTAAAAAAAACACCTGCCTCTGCAGGTTCCTAATTTGAGTTTAAAGTCTCCAAATAACCTTTCTGATTTTGAGGAACAATCCACATTTTGGTGTGCTTTGAAGGAGATGCCAAGTAAAAACTAGGAGGATTCACACTCGATGTAACACAAACTCCGTTGCTGATTTCTCTCTCTTAACTGCACAAAGCATACAACTAAAAAAGAACTAATTGTCTAGGCCTAGAAACATGCTTGAATAGTAACATTGATGGAAACAATTTGCAAAGTTTAAAATTACATTAACCATAATTTAAATATTACTATTGATTCCCAGAAACTTCAGTGCTGTTGTAGTACAATCATTTGGAAAAGTACAAGACAAAGTGTAGTACAGATAGTACAGATTAAAATTCCCCAAACATCACAATTCATTTCCAGTATGCTAAAATCATATATTCTTCAAGGTTATAGATAAAGCTTCAGGTGGAAAATTCATTTCTTCATAGTACAGCTAGAGCATGAGTTTTAACCATCTTTAGTTTAGGTTTCTTTTACATACAGGGATCAAAATAGACTTCTCATTATGACTAAAAATATAGATTTTTAACTACAGAACCCAGCAGCCATTTTTCTGCTTCATTGCCCTTCCCCCAAAAAAGTCAAGCAAGGTCTACAAAAATAGCGATTAACTTTAAAAAATAGGTTGCTTCTCCCAGCAAATTTAAGTTACATTCAGATGGTATATAGTTATTTATAAGGAACAACGCTGTGGCAGGACACCAAGGGGGGCGTGCTATGGCCAGTTTCGTTTTGACAACAGCTGCCCCCATTAGTGCTAATCGTGGTCTCTGTGAAGATCAGTATCGGGTTTGATATTCATGATGCCAACGATTGAAATCATTGTAGAAAACCACTATGCTCCCAGATGCCATGCCAGTCAGTATACACCTAGGAAAAGCACAATATCATGTTAGTCAGCAGACCACCGCACGGTCATGTGTGTGAGCCAACACACCAACGGGTTACGCCAAGACAGGCACGAGGAGACAGCTGGAGCTGGAAGGGCTTCACATGTCAGAAAACTCCTTAGGGGCTCCCAAAGACTTCAGCAAGCTGGATTTAGCTAATACTGCCATCTGCACAAGCTCTGACAGAAGATTTATGGACCACAAAGCCTACCAAAACACCATGCAACAGTTTGTATGGTTGGCCCGAAGCTACAATTGACTCAAAAGTCACACGACAGAATAGTTTACCAGCATCACTGTACTGCAACCACTTGAGATTTCTTGGGATTATTGTTTGGCTTGCTCATTTGTTTTTGCAGCATATGGGACTGGGATGAAGCACTGGTGAAGCAGCGAGGTGGAGAAGGTTTGGGAGATGTATTCATTTCAGTTTAGCCTTCCCCATTTAAGTTGTGCTCTATGTGAAGTAATTGGATGTTGGCATAGTACTTCAGCTGGACATGTTAGTGTTTGGGTTTGAAAGCAATTTGAAGGCTTCAATGGTTTTGAAAGTTCTTGAAAGCAATTGCTGTACTTTCCCACTGTAGTACTCTTTCTAAATTCCTTAACATTGGCCTACTACTAGAGATAATTTAGACCTATTTGAAAAGCCATGACGCTGGCAATAGCACACGGTAACAAGAGCTTCTGTATCGTGATTTCTACTGTTTCATATTAAAGTTTTATGAAAATCAAGAGCATGAGGACATATAAAACTCTGGCATTTTGAAAAAAAAATCTTCAGAATGAAAAATAAATACTCAGATGGAAAAGCTGCATTTCTTCCTTCAAAACAAAGATGAAATACGAGATCATTAAAACATTGCATTTTGATAATGTCACTACTTCATTTCAATAGAACCATTTTGACTATTTTTGTATTAGGTTAAAACCTTTCTTACACACAGTCTGTCAAACATATACATTCATGCACACCAAATAAATTAAATCCTCTTCTGCGTTTCTGTCTTCAAACCCAAAGTGAATTGGTTCCTGACTTGAGCACATGGATACATTTATAGATGTCCATATTAAATTCCGATTTATTGACATGTGAACATTTTGTTGACATGCTATTATAATTACCATTTATAGATTCTCTAAATGCAAAACTGTATACATATTCAGGGGTCTAAAATTCAACAGCTGTAACTCAAGCTTTTGAAATACTTTTAACAGCACTTTGTTTTTAATGGAACACTGTTTTTTTTTTCCAAAATGCCTATAATCTCTAATTATGTTTAACAAGAAGAAGTTGAATGTTTGACTGAAGTCCACAGATTTTGCTGACTTTTTTTTTTTTAATAGCTCATTTCATGTAAGCATTAGAAATGCAGTCCAGGTGAAAAAAATATTAAAATATTTGCTATGGACTTCAGTGGAAGGTTAAAAATCTCAACAATATGCTTTACTACACAATGTAGGCGCTCCTAAGTGATCTAGGAGCTCAAGCCTCTTCGAAAAGCATATGGCAACTCCACTAAGCATATACACCAAAGCAAAAAAAAATTCTCACCTGTGAGCAAGAAGTGTACAAGTGAAATTGTAAACATGCCATAGAAAAAACAGTACTATTGTAATAAAAATACAAACATCTTTAAGTATAGCAGCATTGGCAAGTGCAATGAAAAAACACAGTAAAAATATTATCTAATTGTCTTCAGTAGAAGAAATCTTTAAGGGGAGTCAGGATTTATATAGATAAAATTACTTCTCTAGAAATGAACATTAGTATTTGCTTTTACCAAAGTATGGATGTGTAGAAGGAATCTTATTATGCAACTCTTTTAACTGATCTATTTTTTACACGAAGATCTGGAATTAGGAATGTGATTTGTACCGTAAGTGAACAAAGAAACATGAAAAGCACATACATAACCTTCCACCTCCATCTGACCCATACTGTACATGCACAGGCCAATAATTCAACCTATTTTGAAAGTCTGCCAAAGTAAGACTTCTTAAATATCTCTTCACTCCCTGCAAGACCTGAAATACTCAAAAAGATTATCTGCCCTAAATATGACATTCCAGAAAGAAACATATGAAAGTACAGAATTCTCAAGATAACCAT
This sequence comes from Cygnus atratus, assembly GCF_013377495.2. Lineage (NCBI taxonomy): Eukaryota > Metazoa > Chordata > Aves > Anseriformes > Anatidae > Cygnus > Cygnus atratus. The sequence continues at coordinate 33,640,296 of NC_066365.1, read as the reverse complement.
CATGATCTGAGATCCACAGAATATCAGAAGCAAAACAAAAATATAATTTCACTGTAAAAATATTTACTGAAATTCACGTGAACACCAGACTTTGCTCTAACCTTTGGTCATATGACAGGGCCATGGATCGGATTCCAGCATCACACCCTGGGTAAGCAAAAAGCTGCTTGAGGTCCCACATCTGCCATACCATGACAACTCCATTGTCTCCACCTGTAAGCAGGTACTGTCCATCTCGACTCAGTTGGATTGCCTAAGGGGAAATCGCAGATATTTGTTGGTAAATATATGTTGCTTTTGTTCCCCCTCTCACACTTTCATAAAAAAGTTTCATATTGACAGCTGGCTGTCTAAGGAGATTTGATATCAATGCAAGCTTTTGGGATACAACATCTTGTTATGTTATTCTACACAGCAATAGAACTAATGTTATTATGCACAAGTATCTTTAATACATTAGACGGCATTACTTAAGTTTTACCTCACTTGTGATTTATTCCATATTCCAAAGATGTAATATGATGTCAACTAAAGAAATTTACTCTTCTAATTAGACTTACAAGATCCAGCAGCACTGGCTTTAAAATCTAGTACCTGACATTTCCCCAAATGTTTTTAATACTAGCCTAGCTGTAGCTGTCCTGTCTGGCAAAGGGCCGAATAACGAAGGGAACTGTAATGATATAAAAATAACAAGAATTAATTTCAACCAGCATTGTTACATTCCTGCCCTGGATTAGTAAGATAATGGACCACCCTTGTTAATGGGGACTGTGGTTCTTTTCAACATCTATCCTGAAACTGCCTGTGACAAATTCACTGAGGAATTCACTGGCTTATACCCTGAATTTGCTTGTACCATGAGGACTGATGGCAAAGCTACATTTGAAATCTTAGTTTGGGATCCAGATCATGCTGAAAGATTGGACATCATTGGTTTTCACAGTGAAGACTTCTTAAAACAGAAGTTTGCAATCTATTTTGATGTTTCTTATGTGCTATTGGAAAAATCATGATATATACTGAATACCTGGAAGAACAACAACTTTCCTCAGTTACCTGATGATGATACCACAATACTATCTGACATTAAGATGACTGCAAAGCATGAGAAATATTGTTTAAAGAGGAATTTTGTCACTTTAAACAAGCGAAAATATTCAAAGAACTGTTCTTGAACTTTTATTAAAATAAAACATGCCTATGGGGTCACTGCTACCTTCTGCTAGTCTCTGACAAGTTTCTACATTCCCACCTCTACTTGCTTTTGCAAACATCCTTTTCATTCTGTTCTTGACTCTATCCTTGATTCTGTTCTTCTTTCTCTTCTGCTCCCCACCCCCCGACACCCCTTTCCCTTCCTCATCCAGGATCACTTCATCTCATTTTTGGTTATGGCAATTTTGTGCACCTTATTGTTGGAGTTAATCATTGCAGGAAAAAATTTGCACCTCCTGCACCCCTGGGCTGCAGACATCCAGTACTGAATGTAGATGCTAAGTAAGCATTGCCTACTGACTGCATTTAACCTGAGACTTTTCAAAGATTGGTGCATTGGATAAATTTGGGCAGCTTTCCAACAAAACACAAATCCTTCACATCAGAGCTAATTCTTGATAAATTTCAGCCTCCTGACCCAAGGCAGGGAGCCACAAGACTTTTCAGTAGAACAACGTAGTCATGTAGGATATTCAGAGCAATGACTTTTAAATTCTAAGCAAACATATTTGTCCAACCACAACCACATTCTACAAATTGGTTGGTCCATTTCAAAGCCTTGTCAGTGAAAGGCAAGGAAATTGCCTGAAGATGATACTCTACAAGCAAAATTCCAGCTCAAAGGTTTAAACTTAGGAAATAGCAGAAAGAGCTTAAGGCAGGGTCTTGCAAACATATCCCTTTGTGTTGAAGTCTGTAAGTATTTTGGCACTTGCAATCTCTGCTTCTACAGACTTTCAATTTGCAAAACTTACACTGTGATTTTAAATTCCTGAGGAAGAGGAAGTCATTGGCTTTTTAATATACTGACTATAGAGTGCATGCACCACAAAACCAGGAGAAATTAAAAGACAAAGATGTTTCATTCATGCAACATTAAAGTGTTTATACAGACTGCTGACAAGCCTAGAAACCAAAATAAACAGTCTATATAAGATACTGCTTTCTGAACAGCAATAATTGAAGTCAGACATACTGCGTATCTGTATTTTTTGTATTGCTGTACTCTATTACTATGATGTTAAATACATCTTTTAAGAATTACATGATGCACAATACTTACATTCAGATGGAGTTTCTATAGGTGACTTTTATATTATCAGCTTTGAGTGTTTACTGGAACAACTCCCAAGTAATCAGAATGAATCACATTGCCAAGATTTTATTTCATACAATAACTTTAAGATGAATATAATTCAAATACAAACATATACTGTAAACAAAATACAGTGATAACACTGAAATAAATAGATGAAAAATCTATTCCATCTGTGTTTTGAATTAAAGTAACAACATATACATGCAAATCTAGAAACAATAAAGCAGAATATGGCTTTTATTCAACCATTTCTAACTACGGAAAACTGAATACTAACCCAGGTTAGAGCTTAGTAGGCTAAGCTGAACCTTCTCTCCCCAAAAACAAATGCTCCCACCACAAATTTTTTCTGTCAGCCTACAAAAATAAGCTAAGCACCTCCCAAAGTGTAGCCTCAAGGAGCTTGAAAATTAATTTAGACACTCTAACAAGAGCATACCAACTCAGTGTTCACCCTTTCTGGTGTAGAAAAAATTAAGAGAAGACCATGAAAATTATCTAGAACTTGTATGCACTGAGTAGAGGATCATGAGATCTAACATACCACATACAATTATTAAAAAGATTATTCATTAGAAGCAAAAATCAATGTAGGGTGGGTTTTTTTTTTCCTCAATAGCAATGGCAGTCTCCTAAGGGTATTTTCAAACTGCAATGAAGACTGTGACAAATAATTATTTGCTACACTTATAAAATTCAGCTGATGAAAATCCATTAACCTTCTGGTCATGGTTCACTTGAATTTTATACTTGAGGCTTTTACTGAAGAAATGCTATATTAAAACGCAAATTAAAGCCATTAATCTTTAACTCTTCCCCTACCTGCATAATGCAGTGTTTTTTGTGATCTTTTGATTAAATAAAGTATAGGCTTTGAACCCTTATTTATACCTATGCAATTTTACTAAGTCATTGGCTTGTAAGGAAGACAAGATGTTGATTTATTTATTTTTATTGTTTACTAATAAATATATCAGCCACTTGCCTGCCTCTGTATATACACAAATGAAGGAATGAATGAAAGAAAAAGGTCACGCTGTCAATATTTCAGTTTCATGACATGCCCTTCAAGATTTAACAAAAGAAAGGATGCTTTTACTCCCAAGTACTCAAACTGGTATAGAAGAAGACATGAATCAATTTTACTGTTCTGCTTTTCCCCAGTGTTGTTTATCTGTGGTTCTGCTAGGTATGAAAGTGAAACAACTCTGCAACTAATCGCTCTCACAACATGAGGTTCAGACTCTCAAATAATCCCCAAAGAACACAATTTCAGCAATGCTCTAAAAGCTGCATTTCTGACTTGTGTTTCCTTGGAAAGTCTCGAAACTTTGCACAAATCCTTTAACATCTCAGATTTTTTGAAAGGCAGTACTTCGTAAAAAGGCAGAACTGACACTGTGACAGCCCTGGCTTACAGCAGCAGGAGTCTTGTGGGCACTTCCACATTTCAAAACAGACTCAGGGAAGGAAAATAAATTGGTTCCTCTGGGTGAAACAGCATACAGCCTTTGTTTAGGGTAAAATAACTTTACTTCTTAGAACAAGCAGACTATTTAGAGTTAAGTTATTCATTAAGATATCTAAACATTACATGGTAGACGTATTGCGATATGCCTAAGCTCCACTGAGCAATACAGTATGTAAAACAAAAACAGGTGGAAGGCATTGATTAGATTCTGAATTTCCCCAGAGTGTCTGAAATTTTTCTAGCAGTTTTCTAACACAGGACTATGAGAAAGAAAATTAGAATGTTGCTCCAAACATCATTACTGAAAACTGCTAGTTTTGTCAATAATGTTCTGAAATGCAAGTCCATAATGACATAGGGAAATATTAATGAGAATTTTATGTTACAGATTTCTACACTTCTGACCTTTTCCTTCCCTTTTCTATTCTTCCAGAGCAAAAAGGAATGAAAAGTGTTTGTCTGCACAGCCTGTGGGTATATACTTTTCATTTTAAATGCCCCTACTTTAATTACGCAGTTGCCACTTGCCTTCTAACATGATATAGTGCAGAAGCACTGGGAAAAAAGGGTTGTAGCTTGTTTAAGCATAAAGCCCAACTGGGACCACTGGGAGAGAGGTAAAACAAAACAAAACAAAACAAAAACAACCCCCTGTACATATGTAACTCTGGCCAACAGAGAGCGGAACTTCCATTGCCTCCAGCAAAATTCCCAAAGCTGTGGGTACTGACTGAAACACTACAGAAATTGTTTTAGCCAGCATGGGACTTTGAGATATTTTACAGATTGGCTTTCCTGGCTGACAACATAATCACAAATGAAAGTGACAGATCATCAACGTTATTATTATAAAAAGAGAAAACACTGCAATATGTACTTGTTTTATGGAAAGAACTGGGCTGAAAGGTAGGCTGAAAATATCAAAAGCAGTTGTACAAGGACAGCTAAAGGTACAATTCAGAGAAATTAAGAAAGATTAAAAATTGAAGCAAGAATTTACATTAATTTGGAAAAATGGCCTGGGACAGAAATATACACTTTCCTACTTTATTTCCCCAGCCTCACATCTGCACTTGCGGCTGCAATAGCATTCAAAGATTGTATGCCCTCTCATCTACTGCAGAACAGCACTCTCATTATGGGAAAGAGACCTACACAGAGAGTAATTTCTGCATATTCTACCACCAGTGCACCTGAAATTTGGAAAAACACAAGGATATTGGATTAATAGAATATAGCACACAATGGTGTTTTAGAAGGTTGTAAGTGGAATACAGTGAACTACACTGGAGACTTCAGTGGTAATGGTGCATTTACTCTTTAATATGAGTTATAAAATGGAAATAATGAAAACCAAAATTCTTTCAAATATATTGGCATGTTCTTACATCTTAATAATATGATCAGAGTCGAGAACAGATGCAAATTTAAAAATGCTCACAACTTTGCCCAACACATGAAAAAAAATCTACAATTCTGTAGAAAGAGCATGAGGACAAAGTGGAATTTTCTTCCTGAAACAACTAATCCAAAAAAAGGAGAAGCCTTTGAGAGTTTTCAACTGAGGACAAGACTGGAAATCTCAACAGCTGATTTGTTGGGTAATTACATCAGATTTTGGTAAGTCAGCTTAGAGGTGTAGTACTACTACAACAGCAGAAGTGCCCTTTGACTGATGTTTGACTGACTTTTTTACTGTGAGGGTGACTGCGCACTGGCACAGGTTGCCCAGACAGGCTGTGGAATATCAATCTTTGGAGATACTCAAAAGCTACCTGGACAAGGTCTTGGGCAATCTGTTCTAGGTGGCCCTGCTTGAGCAGGGGAATTGGACCAGAGGTCCCTTCCAACCTCAACCATTCTCTTATTCAGTGTCCCTCATACCACAACAACTAGCATGCAGACCATAATTTCAGATAACTCAGGTAGCCTGAATGCTGACCGAGCAATGTGGTCTCACTTGAAGTCTTTGTTGCATTCTGTAACTTTCTACTAGATTTGATAATGCTTGTTCATTTTCTTTTTAGTTTCTTTTTCCTTTCAAAATGAAATTTCCTTTTCCATTTTCATTGTGGTAATGCTGGTTCGTTTTCTTCCCTTCTCTTCTCTTCCATTCCCTTTTGTCCTCATTCGAAGTGGGAATATTTTTGTTTCAAGGAAAGGATTCATTTGACATTTCTGCTTCACTGCAGCATAGCTGCCAGGTTCTGCTCTGCTTCATAGGTACTATTTCATAGGAACTGTCAAAAGATCTGCATTTTGTATTACCAAATAATTTCCATAAATCCATAAGCTTAAAATACCTCCTGCATAGTTTTGGACTTGCTCCATGTCTCTTGCAGCTAAAGACGTGGAAACTAGCTGCCTGGTCAGCAAATGCTAAAGACACTTTTAAGAGCTAAAGAGTTGAAATATAGACATGTGCCTATAAACTTCCTGTAGCTCAGCACAACATGTGCTATCTCAAGCTAAGATGAAGGAATGTAGACAGAGATGCCAAAAAAGGGCAACTTCCAAAATAGCACGTCCAACAACCTCCTCCTTTTACACTCAAAAGTAAAGAAATACCCTGACTTCTGATCAGCAATTAGTAATATTTGTATTCTTCTGTTCAAGGAAATGCCTACAGGATGTTTCTTACTATATGAACAGAGTTATTCTAAAATAAAAATAATACTTCTATGGCCTGGCTATGGAAAGCAGCTCCACACAACTCTAGAACTGAGAGCTTCTCCTGATACGAGAACTGACAGTCCTTTGCACACATTTGAGTACACTCACCTTGATCTTGTCATCTGTTTCCATAGTGGCTTGAAGTCTCCCATTCACACTGAATACACAGAAGAGGCCATTTTCATAATATATTACACATTGGCCTTCTCTTGAAGCTTGAATAAGTTTTGGTCTCAGGCAATTTTCAGGACCTTCTAATGTTTCAGGACCTTCTAATGTCCTCAGCAGATCTCCATTCATAGAATGTATGAGACATGGTCCTTCTATGAGACAGAATAAAAACTCTAGCTATTCATTCACATCCTCATTTAAAGATATAAATATATTACTATTATATATTATATATATATAATACATATAGTATAATAAATTATAATTATATATAAAATAATTAGCAATGGATTCTATGTAAGTAATTGCTATTATAATACATTGTAATGATTTTTACCATGTTTAAGTGGAAAGTCTCTGAATTTAAGGGTGACAGAGTAAAATGAACAGCTGATGCTTTAAGAGTTTTGTGTTAAGGTATTTTAGAACACTTAGCAAACCAAGTTAGAGACCTAACGGAGATTTTATTTTGTGGATTTCCTTTTAGAATTGGTAGTAGTTAATTCTGAGAGCATAAAAATACATGTACTGAATCCTTATATGAGATTATCAAAATATACACAATACATTTTGTATATATACATAATATAACAAGACACAGAGGTAAGTGTAATGAATTTGCATATGTGTGCACTCTAAAAGAGCATTTTCTCATATTAAGATTTTTAACCCATGTATGATTCATTAAGTATTTGCTTGTTAATATATTCAGACAAATAATTGATTTGCATGTAAGCCACAAGTGTTCACATGCATAAAACAGAAACACATACAGGTGCATACAGTAAGTACACCCAACTTACTTGAAGAGGGGTTTCAGAGTAGATACTTTGGAAACACTAAAACAGGGAGATCCTAGTTCTAAGAAATTCCCAGTTTAAAAATGAGAGCTTGAGCAGAATTACTACAAATTTTAGTTGGGAGTTTATATATACACCCTTCATCAAACAAGCAAGACAGCACATTCACTTTCTCCTGAAACTAATTCTTGCTTTCCTTTATGAGAAGTTACCCGTAAGGAAAAGAAAGCCAACTGCAGTAATACATTTTTCACCTTCCTGGCAGTCAAGAGCTAGATCCAACTGTATGCTATATGCAATTACACTGGATAAGCAAACAAAAAGAAATTATAATCAGTACACTAGAACAGGGAAACTGATGTGGTTGCCTCTTCTTGTAGATGTCTGAAAAAAACCACTCAGTTTTACTATGTTTAAAAAGAGGTTTCAAACTCACTTGAATTCTGTAGCAAGGTTAAAAATAACCTTCTGTAAACAAGGTTAAAAACAAAACCACTGTAAAGTTAATAAATTCTGTCACTTTAGACTATATTCCTTTTTGCATTAGGACTACAGCTTTATGAACAGAAAGAAATGACAACAGCTTCCTTACCTTTTGAACCACTTATTACCAAACCAAGTTCAGCACAAATGGTAGCACAGGTGATCTCATAGTCGTGTCCTGTCAAAATAGCTCGAGGAGTTGCAATATCACCTTCAATGAAAAGACAATAAAAGCGATCCTTGGTTACAATCTGTTTCCAAAATCACCACTTCCAATCACTGAAGCATCTTCAGTTTCCTTGTCTGTGGAGTTCACGTTCCCTACAAATCACTTCTATGCCGCTGTTTGCATTTGCTTGTTTTGTACTCATATCTATGTAGTATGGCAGAAATACGCTACAGGAGCTCAGCTTCTGCTTTTACTAATGCACATTCATATGAAAGTCAGGTGTGGAGCAGAAAACAGCACAAGTTGGAGCACACATACTTGCATTTTCCCTTCCCACCCTCCATCTCCTCCTCTACCTTTGTTGTGGAGAAAGAGACCTAATTCAATTACAAAATCTTCTTATAGCACTAATAAGCAAAGACAGGCATCACTATGACAAGTATTGAGATGAGGCACCTAAAATGCCCCAAGATGAAGAAAAACATGCACTGGGCAGTTTTATTTTAATCTAGCAACAGTGTTGAAACTTCAGCCTGATGTCCGAGTTCCTTGTAAAATGTGGGGCTTGGAACACACTCAGTATGAATTTCCGATTACCACTGGTCCTATTAGATAGTTCCCTGCAAAAAGAACAAGCACACAAAACTCTTTTTTCCAAGATTCTCTTTGTAATCAAACATACACTGATTCCAGAAGGAAAAAGAAATTGTATAAATGGCAGATTTGAATGAATAAAATTTTGTATTCTCCAGAATACAAAGACACAAAAAGGGTAAGGAAATGCTATAAAGCTCTTTAAATAATTTTATACTTTCACTCACAGGTCACTGTCTACACCACCTTCATTTAGAATGCTAGCATTTCACAGAAAGCACATGTTATTCTTGTATTACTGTATAATTATTTTATTCATAGGATTTCATGAAGCATACAAACTTTAAAGAATGTATCTTTGGCAATGGATTAAAAAAGGATTAAAAAAAGGATTAGACCAGTATTTAAGCTGCAAAAAATACTTTCACTTCACAATAAATGATGATATGACTTCTGTGAGATGCCAAAAAGACAGTGAGGTAGTAGTAAAATCAATTTTTTTTTTTTAATTATTTCAAGAACAGGTGATGGTTTTGCAAAGGCAGAGAGTAATAATAGCACCAACTGACTCCATTTGTTACTGACTCAGGAACACTCAAATTATATTTGAGGTTATAACTTCTGAAAAGATAAAAAGAGCACAATGTCATTAATTTGCCCATGTAGAGCTTTAGCAGTACTAGCAACAGTGGTTCTGTGTCTTGGAAATTATGCAAAATATTAAAACAGGTAGCTATTCAGACTGCTTGTATACAATGAGAGAGATCTGTGGAAAGCAGCATAGATTTGGGCATGCATATATAAAGCCTCAGCTATTCTCAGTAGTTTACATTGTTAGTCAGACCATTTGCAACAATTCCCAGAGTGTCCATGCAGCTGCCACATTCAAATTGCTTTTTAGAAAAGGTCATAATCTATGACCAAGTACCAAATCAAGGATTTTGACCTTTCAAAATCTTATTTATTCTCCAGTCACTTTTATAATTTATATCTACAATATAAACTTTTGAAAAGTAAATAAATCTGTTTCTTCTTAGATATATACATGCACGCTAAATAGTATATGAATACACACACACATATATGTATGTTATCAGCATTTTAAGTCTGAAAATGCTTTGGAGCAACGCACTTAAATGTCCCTAATCTCTTAATAAATAATCATTAAAAGCTATTGCTTTTGTTTTATATAATGTTTTGCAAAACACACTCAAACCCAGGAAGTATGGCAGACAGTTCAGAAGCAAAGGAAAAACTCCCAACAAATTAGAAGCATAAGGGTAGACTTAACGACCTCTAGGTACTGCTCAGGTGACTGATTCTACAAATGCGCACAAACCTTTTTGAGAAAGTTTTCCTCACCTAAACCTTTCCTCACCTAAACATGAGACAGGCACCCTAGAAAATTCACAAAAAAACACTGAGTAGACAATCCACAAATTTGCACCTTTTGGGGAAAAAATGTAATAATAGCCATTACTGTAACAATTCAACTTCTTTAACCAAGTTCTTTCTCCCTTTTGTCCCAAAGACCTAAGACACGAGGGAGCTTTATGCATTTAAACCTTCTGTTAGTGTAGTTTCTTTTAATTGCGCTGCCTACATTAGCAAAATTTTAGCATTCTGTGTTTTACTTTATTTTGCATTCAGAAATCGCATTTAACACATACTTGCACCAATCAACAAGGAATTAATCTAATTATATACTACACATGTTAATGAAAAATTCTTGTTTTAAAACTTTTGATATCAGAGAAGTTTTAAATGTACAATTTTGTAGTGGAGGCAATGAATATAAGATGTTGGAGTCTGAAGGACTTGTTAGAAGCAATGCCTGAATGAAATGTTAGGAGGTGCAGATGAACAAAATCCTTACAGTAAACTTATTGCTTACAGCAACTTCATTACTGTAGGCTTTACCTGTGTTAGGCTGTCAGTAAAAATAAGCATAAAATGTAGGAGATAAGATTTTTAAAAAGTAGAAATTGAGCATATATATTTATCACAGTCCACAGAAAAGTAAAGTTAATAAGTAATACCCTCAGTCTTTTTAGAATTTGGACTTGGCTTCAAACATAAAAGAGTACAAATCTAAGGTGGCAGGATCAACATTTCGTAAATTATATCAGCTGTTTACTGAACTAAATTTAAGAAATACTTTAATATAAAACAGAAATACAAGAAATCTCAACAATATCTTTAAAGAAATTAGGACCTGAACAATACTGTAAAACAGGAGTCCTGTGAAAAGTCAGGCTGACTCCTTTGATAAGAATGTCAAGTATTTAGGGGTTTCCAAGCCTGTGATTTTCCAAATAATGGGGTCAACTTAAAAGCTGGTTGTAGAGCAGAGCAGATTTCTTTAAAAGCTTTTAAACTGTTATTGCTTCAGAAGATTGTCATGGTTTTCAATAATGCAAAGAGAAAATTTTATTTTGTTGCTGGTTTAAGGGGCACCACTTCAAACTTTTCTAAATTGTTTTAGGGAACCAGCTTGCAGACCTTTTGAAAAGCTGGGGAAGTGACTTCAAAGGGAAAAGAGTCTTTGTCCGTTAAGCAGGTTTACGACCACTGATGCAAACCCTAACTAAGGACTGAAAAGAATACTCAGTGCATCTTTATGGAGATCCTTAAGGAAGATGAACAAATCAAATGAGATTAAAGATAGTTCAAATCCTAGCACTAATAACCAAGACACAACAGTTTTACAGATGTGCTTTTCTCAGCATAGTATATAATAATATCCTTAATCTATACCATTGCTGAATTGCTACTTGCAGTTGAATGCTGCAAGAATCTTAATGCCACATTCGCATTGCAGCGAATGTCATCAATGATTTATTTAAGTCATAGGAAGTAAACATAAAGTTATTTCCCAGTAATGGACAAAATACTTTACCTTTACAGTAACCATTCAAATTATTTCAAAAGGACTCTCCTACATTTCAACAAATAATTTCTGCAAAGCTGTTTTCCCATAGAAAACCACTCTTCCTTAAGTGATTAAAGTACATTTTAAGTCATAAAACTCAAGCTTCAGAAGATAAAAGAACATCACATGATATCATGTCAGCTTATAGTGATATTTCAGTGTAAAAAAAAAAAAAAGTTAAGCATTTACAAACTATGTTTAAAGAGGAACAGTGGGATTATAGCAAAATCAAAACTTTCTTCTAGTTTAATGACATCCAGAAGCAGAAATGCATTACTGAGTAACAAGAAATTGTTTTGTTTTGCTGGGTCTTTTTCCACTATTTTTTCAGCTTTGGTGATGCTACAAAAGAAAACTGAATCATCAAAACTTAAATCCTTCAGCAGATTCTTACAAAGACCACTTTCTATGTGTTCAGTACTAAACTGTAAGACCTGAGCCAAATATAGTAACTCATCCAAAGAAAAACGTTTCCAGAGAGAAAGAAAGAAAGAAAGAAAGAAAGAAAGAAAGAAAGAAAGAAAGAAAGAAAAAGAAAGAAAGAAAGAAAGATAGATCAAACTAGAGGTTGACCAAAAAACTTATCTCACAATAAAATACATGAGATACTCCTCCTACTGTTTTTGGTGAGATAGTATTAAGCTATACAATAAAATATAAAATATTTGACTATGCTCTTTTTTACGTTTAATGCTGAGAAGACAGTTAATTATGATAAGTCACAGACAGCCAAACAGTAATTTCTAAATTATTATTCCACGATTGTAGAGGCTGTAGGGCACTTTTAGATGGCAAATTAATTAAGTGATTTTATGTCAATATAAAATCCTAATTAAATGAAGCTTCAGTTAACCAAACTACCTTTTTACCTACTTCTTGCTAAAACAAATGATTGAATACTTTCTCAGTAGGATATGTCAATCAAACCAAATTACATATGAAAGACGAGACTTCAAAAGGCATTTTATAAATACTGCATTTTTGGAAATTATTTCATGACAAAAATTGAGGAAAACAAAAAGTTTGAAATAGATTTGAGAAGTAAAAATGTACTTACAGAACATATGACATTTGGACACAAGTGTTTTCAGTGAAATGTAAGGAAATCAAGAAAACTACTTTGCTGCTAGGCTTCTGTGTTAATTATATAGCGAGTTTCAGAGTTTAATTACATCAGTAATTATACTATCAAATTACATCAGTGATGACTATCAAATATTATAGAACTCTGTATTAAAACTATTTATAAATCATACACAGTAAACACCTAAATAACAACCAACTGGTTAAAAAACATTTCACTGCTACAGAAAGGCTAGCTTTTTGATGGATGTGACATCTTACTAAAGTGATATTTTTTGAATATTTAAAATATTTATGAATATTTCAAATATTTTGGAAATATCTGACACTCTTTTTCAAGTATTCCTAAAACTTCAGTTTCAAAAATCTTTCCTTTGCGATTTGGATTTTTAACTTTTTTTTTTTTCATATTATATGGGAGCTTTATTGTTTTCCCATTCCTCATGATATTCCATCAGCATTTCCTCTCATTCCTTCAATTTTTTCTCTAACTCCTTCCCATCTGTTCAAACTTTTTACAACAAAAAATACAACCTTATGCCTAGATGGAAGTTTTGTTTTTGCAAAAAATCATTTTCAACCATACATTTCCTGATGAAAGGAACGATATATTTGAATAACATATCATTCTATCCTGATATTGAATCCAAAGTCATAAAAAGTATAAACCCTATGCTATAGTGTTGTTCAGTAAAGAGAAAAATATTAAGTTTATCTTGTAGAATTCGTTTCAGTGAATATAACACAGGGAAGGCTTACTGTATACATTGTCATATTGTACAACAAGTTACTAATACTTATTCAGTACTAATATGAGAAGTCTTCACACACATTTTATCAAGAGAACAGGTTCACTATGTCTCCAAAACAAACATAGTGAAGAAAATGATTTAAAAGGCCTTTGTGAATTGAATACACCAATTCAGATTTCAAAAAGTCAGTAATCCCCAGCGTCTCCATTCCTACACTGTGTGCAAAGCAAAGCTTTCTGGAACCAGTTCACTCTTCCTAGGGATTCATCTGCTGGAAGTCATTCAGCAGCACCCCCAGCTCCATACAGACCTTTTTGGAGCCCCCTGAAAGTATCTGCAGGTGAATATTCAGGGTCAGTCTACACTAATATTTTAATATTTGCACGATCCCAACTTCATAAACTGCTACTTAAATATCAACTTTGAAGTTTTACAACACTGTCATTTTTGTTTGAGAATGCTCTAAAACAGCTTTATGAAGGGGCTTTTTTTTGTTTGTTTGTTCATCCTTAAAAATCTGTTTTTCTTCATGTTTACATTGTGTGGTTTATATTTATAACTATTTGATTACCTACTGAGTCCAATAAACTAGAAGAATAGAATAGAATAGAATAGAATAGAATAGAATAGAATAGAATAGAATAGAATAGAATAGAATAGAAATTAAACAAAATAAAACAGGTAAGGGGGAAAAAATAAGCAACTATTTTACAGTGAAATAGTGCCTACTGCAGAATAGTTGTAAGAGAAAAGATATCTCACCATATGCTGAAACTGACTGCTAGTTTGAAATGTATACAGTATTTCAAACTTTGATGAAAAATAATTTGAGATTAAAGGCTTCGTATGAGAATTCAGTTCAGTTGAGCAGTTATCAATGATTTCATTTTTGCTATTGAAATATATCAAAATAATTTTTGTTTGAAAGAAGAAAAGTGTATCATTTCAAAATAATACTGTTCCATAACAGCACATATAAAAGCCTGTGCTTAAGATATTAGATTGCTTTCTTAAAGTTGATTTGAAACCAATGCACTGTTTGTGTACTGAACTACATAGATCCTTACCACCTTTTCATATTGATGTAACTAGGAATACTGACGGCAAACAGTAGGTTCAGAGAAGACATACATTAGTTGTCTTTTTAAAATTATTTATTTCAAAACAGATACTTTTTCAATGAAGCAGGCCGTAATCCTAATTACCTACAGTATTACTCAGTGGAGTAATCCTTACTTGTGTGATGATAGCATTAATAGACATTAGTTCCAGAAACACTTACAAATTAATTTCTGGTCCAAGTCAGAATTATTGTACTGACCATACTTTTTTTTTTTTCTACAACATTTAAGTTGGTCATGAAGATTCTAAAATATTATATCCTAGACTATAAATTATTACTTCTGCATTACTCTGCTTTCTCTTATTTGGTATAGACTTAGAATTAAATGCTCATATTTCCCAGCAACCAAACAAGGTAAATAAATGTGATATATTAGTACATCATCCCACCACTATGCATATGGTGCACATTAAGGTTGTATTCATTTACCATATGAATATAATTCCTTTTACCACATCAACTATTAGTTACAAGTTGTAAATATAGCATTGTTTTTCCTGGAACGTGAAGGTCTGCATTACATCATGAAGCACTAAATATCCTTATCCTTCTGGAGAATTTCATGCATATAGTTTTAGTGACACCTGAAGCTGGATACTGCCAAAAAAGCAGCATCAAAACTCTTTCTCTGTTTCAAGTCTCAGAATACATACTGCCTTCACTTGTGCCTGGATTGTGCCTCAAAACTTGCTTTACTATATCATTTGCAATTACTTACTCTGATTGTCAAATCTTGAAACACATTCTCCCTTTCCAGTTGAAAACAAGGATAATACAGACGCTGTGCATACTGTAGGATATGCTTTTAGCCAGAACAAATAAATATTTACAGCACACAAATTTACATACTCATCAGAACCAAATCACTACAACTGTTAAAATGGTTTGCTGAACCATCACAGAATGCAATTGCAAGTTCTGCTTGATGAAGACCTTGCCCTCATATCTATCTATAAAATTACTTTCTTGGCATTATATAAATACACAATTAGATTGCTTATACAGTATTCCTGCAAATTCCCAGACATACCACAATTCATCCACCTGTTAAAACTCTTCTTTTTCCAGTTTAAATATTTGGAGGCTAGAACCATCAATTATATGTGATTTATAGACTATGTGGAAGAATGAGGCCTCAATCTCTTTGAGGTGTCAATGTGTTACAGTTTAAAAAAAAAAATGACAGTGGCCTTTTGTAGCTGTATAATTTAAGGCTCTGTTCTAGGTTCATGCTGATAGTCCCAGTGCTTGCTGCACTGGCTACAACAGTGCCCTGTGAAGACACAGGGAAATTGCAGGTCCAATTGCAGCATCAGGGCCTCTGTCCACTAAGCTTTCATGGGGCTTTCATAACTAACATCAAACAGCACAACGAATGTTTGGTAGAATATTTAGTGGTTGTTACCCTTTTCAAAACATTCTTCAGATATTTTTATATACCTTGTGGGTCTTCCCTATGAAATAAGTTTTACTGAATTTACCTTGTAAGCATAGAAAAAGTTAACATTGTACTTGCTGAAATTCTAGTTTGAAAAGAAAAAAAGTATTTCCTTTCTTTTTTATAGCCACGCTTAACAAAACACTTCTGATATGTTTCTATTTCAGTACATACATTAACCTTAAATTCACATTGTATTTTCTTATTACAATGCTAATAAAAAGGTGAAAAAATATACTAACAATGAAATCCAAATGTTTTTTACACCAAATATCTCAAAATCCATATATTTTAAATATTTTACTAGGCAGTGCTTTGGAGAGAATCAATCCCAAGATCAGCTTTCAACACAATGCCAGCAGATGGTGCTATAGGATTCTTGCTTTACATACAATATTAAGCTACTTTGTCCAGCCATTTTTGAGAAACAAAGAATATTTGTTATGTCCGCAGTTAAATAATGTTAAAATATTATTGAATTATTTACTGCATTTTTATGAAGGAGGACACACAAAATAATATAATGCATATGGGTCAAAAAGTAAATGTGATGTTGAACACAGAAATGAGCACATGCAGACTGTTTTTAAACTCTCAGTGCTATATTATCATAGAGCAACTCTCTTTTCTTAACAAACTGACTGCAGTGAATGGCATTGATAGACTTACTAGCCGCCGCAGTTCCAAGCATATTTTAATGTTTGAAGGCTCTGCAGATTTTTAGCTATTACAGTGAACCACTGTTTGACAGAAATTAACAATCTTAATAGAAGAATTTTCATTTATAACTAATGCAATTATAGATTTAAGGACATTTTGAAACCAAACTAGCTAGCAGGATACATTCAAAAGGGAATATTGACAGGTATAATTTTTACAACTACTTCCCTAATACTTTTTTTTTTTTTAAGAAAAGACAATGTTATGTAAACTACTTCCCAAAATGTTTTTGTTAAATTCTAAATAAATATTTATGCTATAAACATTATTTAAAATTTGGAATATCTTCTCTATTAACATGGGTTTTGAAACTGAAAACAGGTCTGTATGATGGAGAAACTTGGGAACAAAAATGTAGGTATATTTCAAGATGAGGATAAGGATGGGGAAGAAGGTAAAGAGTTTTTTTTGCTACCGAGTTAACATCAGGCAGAACTACTTGCAATCTGTGACTTTTCACTGTATGCAAAGGCAAGCACATATGTAAATCTTCATAGCATTCAGGTTTATAGGAATAGTGTCTCTGAGTACGCAGAAATTATTATCTATGACATTACTCCTATATCAACAAATGCAGAGATGCCCTTCAAGACATATTTTCAAAATTTAAATCACCTGCATTGTTCACAAGAAAAAATAATTATCAAGCATTTATTAAAAGTTTGAATTTTCAAAATGAAAAATGTATATAGCAGTTGAAATAGCGTTTTTTTCCTTTTGCTATAATAACTAATACAATTTAAGCTAATGAATTCTTTAGTCTCCAAACCATAACTTTCATTTAATAATCATGTTAATTGAAAACTAGTCTTTCAGAAATTGAAATGCTGATTTAGCATTTCAAAAAAAGTATCTGTAAAAAAAAAAAAGGTTCTTTCAGAAGTAGCTGAGAGAGTAGCTAGACTGTTCTTTGGCAAGACAGGAAACTGGTGATTAAATGTTGAGTCCTTTGGGAGATTCTGTATTTTATGAATTGAAAAGATTATGTATTTTTAAAATCTATATTTAAGGAAGATATGCTACATGTTAACAACAGTAAAAGTGTTCTATGAATCCTCTCAATTAAATCTTGGTTAAATCCAGTAATTCTTTTTAAATATGAAATCACGTGCTTACAATCCCACATGTGCCCTGCTACACAGCTACACTACTAAAAGCATTTAATTTCTCTAACACACTTCAGAAAACCTGAATATAATATCCTCTAAAAATATAAAACTACGCAATGAAAGCACCACCACAATCCTCATGATGCAAATGTGGTACATACAGAGAGTAACATTTTCTAGTTTTATGGGCTAACATAAAAGAGGTAATATAATTTGTTTTATTCACATATGTGTGGAAGATCAATGCAATAACTCAGAAGAGATCACATTAGTATTAGTGGTAGTAATACAGTTATACACTGAGTCTCTATATTTCATTAGTACTGGATACTTTTATTGGTTAACCCTTAATATCTTTAAGCAAAACAGATTTCTATATTAAATATATTTTTGGTTTTTAAAATAATTATGAGCAAATCTGTATAAATTTTAAAAGCAACAGAATAGTCGCATCATAGTCTATGAATATAGTGCAAGAATAACAGAAAAGCACTTTATCTTCACCTCAGCTGTGAAAATGCTTACCATTTGATAAGCATAAACAAAATGAAGATTATTAAATTTACCACTGTACACCAAGAAAGTACAGCCAAAGAAGACAATTGCAACGAAAAAAACAACTTTGAAGACATCTGATTGATAGATTGACGTTCACTATTCTGATCAGTCTCTACCTAGTGTGCAGAGGTGAGGAATCACTAAGAAGGCGGGAGGAAATGGGATATTCCAGCTAGTAAGACATTTGTTGGTAAAGGATTACAAGAAATTCTCTGTAGCAATTTTTTTGGTGACAATTTTTAACTTATAAGACATTACTAGAGATGACCTTCTAGATAAGATTATAACAAATAAAGCAAAGCAGATCAAAAACTTGATGGTGAAAGGAGCTTACAAAAAAGTGAAGAAGATACGAGAACATTCAAGATGCTTTATAAGTGAAAAAACAAGGGCAACAAGATAATTTTTAAAGTATTTTGGTAAGAAAAGTTTCAACATATACAGAGCATTGCCCTGTAAGATCTCATGGGAAGTAAGTCTACAGAAAAAAACAAAGAAAAAGATAAAATGGATACTAGCAAGAACTGCTCTAATGTAAAAGAAGGGTAAGACAGACAAGATACCAGCTGGCATAACTGTTCTCCAGTGAAAAGGAAAAAAAGTTCTCCAGGAAAAAGTCAGGCAGAAAGATCAAAATAGGTGTACTGTTCTAAGAGATAAGGTACGAGCAAGCAAGGACAAAAATGGGATAGCCAAGGAAAGATGAGGTACAACTAGCAATGACATCAGGAGTAACAGTCAGTCTGTAAACACAAAAAGAATGTTTGGATGTTCATGAGAAGTTGGTCCATTATTCAGTAAACAGCAAGCAAGCAATATCAATAGATGATGTCAGGCATTTCAAAGTATCTCAATAAAAGTCTTCAATGAGAAGGCGAGCTGCAGTCAGACAACGAACATAAGTAAAAGCAGCAATGAGAACTGTTGTCTCATTTCAGAGAATACCTAAAATGAGGTAAATGTTTGGAACTCAATTGGCCTGATAATAGTGATATGAGGATATCTTGAAAATGAAACTAAATAATCCCAGAGTTGTACCTGGGAGACTGGGCAAGGTTCTGAAAAAAAGAAAAAAGAAGAGTTAAAAAAAATAATATATATATATATATATAGTGTTATCTTTAAGAAATAGGCAAAGGAAGAAGTGAGAAATTAGACAGTTGTCTGCTTAATTCAATCAGAAAAATAAAAATACTGTCAGAACATTTCTATATATAAACACACACATCTTCCTCGAGGAAAAGAAGGAGAAGAGTAACAACTGATTTGGATTTGTCATGAAAAAATCATGTCTAAGCTTTTTTTTTTTTCCTGCAAAGGCAAGTAATCGGATTTGTGTTCAGGGAGATGCCACGTATTTTGACTTTAGTAAGGATTCTGGCAGTTTCACATGAGCAATTTCATATGGAAAATAGAGAAGCACGTGTTTAGAAGATGGTACTATAGGTCAGGTAAAAGGCCAATTGGAAAGTTGTATTCCAAAAGCTATTCATTGTCAAAATGGTAAATATATCAATGAATATTCCTGGGCTGTGCAATGTTTAACATTTTCATTAATGACCAATTTGATAGAATAAGACTGCAAATTACATTTGCAGACATGAGTTGCTGCAAGGACAAGATGAGAATTCTGAATGCATTTAAGAAATTGGAGAAACTGTCTAAAAATATATATAATTTCGGAAGGGTAAAAACAAGATTCCACAGTCAAACTGCACAGAGGAAGAGTAGCTAGGGATTCTTCAGAGAAGACTGAAACTTACATTGGCTCAAACACTTCAAACAAGAATTAACTTTCAAAGAATTAACAGTTGTGCTGTTTTGAAACAAACAGGTACCCCACACGGATGTGAGAAGTAGTGCTCTGTAAAACTGACTCTTTTCTACTTATTACTAGAAGGGCTTCAACTGCAATGTCTACTTTGAGAAAGACAGACAATTGAAGAGAAGAGGAACAACAACAACAAAAAAGAATCAGAGGTTTAGAGGAACATGATCTATGGCAAAAGCCAGAAAAAAATGGGTTAGTTAAGTCTGGAAGAAAAGATTTGTGGGTCATAGTAATCCAAATAAGTTGTTGTTGCACAGAAAGAATGAATCTGTTTTCTACACAAAGAATAAATATATGTGACAGAATTCAACTGAAACAAAATAAAATAAAACCAACCAAACAAACAAACAAAAAGAACCTGGACAGTAGTCTGAACACTGGGAAAATATTTCTAATGATAGGGCTTTGGGGCCTGTAAAGCCCCAAAACATATCTGCCAAAGTTTTTAATAGCAGGCTGACAAACATCACTCAAGAATGGTTTTGATGTAGTTTTCCCAAAGCTTTCTTTGGGGAAAGAGTGACCAAAGTTCCTGTCAGCTCTGTTTCCTATGTATCAGTCATTACAAAGTAAAATGCAATCCCTCAGCCTAGGAAATGTCCAAACACTGAGTTGCCACTTGAGCTTCAAAGAGAGAGTAGGATCTGAAAGTGATGCAGACCATTTGTATGCAAATGAATTCTCTCATCTTTTTCCCTCCCTGCCACCCCCCACTTCTCGCCTCCCCTCCATCCCATTGCACTAGGCTGGCCAAGTGCAAAACCTTGCATGCTTCTGCAAGTGCACCGCCCTCTCTGAGTACCCTCTGCACATAATACCACCTTATTCAGGAATATTATGAGTTCTGAAACATTATGTCACATCCCCAAGTGGTACTTTGCTATTAGATCTGAGTCTCTAAATATGCAAAAGCCAACCTTGTGACAGAGATCACACATGGGCTTCAAGGGGTACTAAGGGGAGGGTTTGCATCCTCTCCCTCCTGCCTCCCCCACCTCCCAAAGCCAGCCACATGCCAAGCAGAGAAATATAAAAGGCCCTTATGCTATCCAAAGTGACTTCACATCTCCACAGTAAATTATGCTAATTAATGTGAACTTAACATGGCTCAGGGCTTTTCTAAAGGATACAACTATTTCAGATACTTTGCTCTGTTCTTAATTATTTCTAGGCTTGGTCAGAAATTGTCCACAAAAACATTTCTGCAACAGAAAATGCCTGTGCACCGAAGTGAAGTACTGCCATGTTTCCACATTTTCCAAAACAATTTATTTAGAAAGAATAAACCCTACATTTGATCAAAGAGCATGGTGAAGTATTTTTTGAATTTCAGGTTTTAATTTGAGAAGAAGGAAAAAAGGACTTAACCTAAATGTAATCAAGCTGTTTGGTGAAGAATAAAAATAGTTTCCAGCAGATGTGTCCCATGTAGGAATTTGTATCTTTGAGATTTAAATTCATCAAATTTGGCTTAAATTGATCAATGCAATTGAGAGGTATATAAAGTAAGCAGACGGTGAGACTGCGTATCATTTCTTTAAGAGGTCAGCTTAAAAGTTAAAAATTAAAGAATGTAAATAATGACTATTTCAGTAACATATTTCTTCTGTTAAACCAAAAATGAAAAGAATTTTCCATACAGTCCAGTTGGCCAGAAAATTGTCCTTGATAAAGAATATAAAACAAAACACTTATTTATCACGTAAGGCATAGCCCACCTGGCTTGTCAGCTTGAGTTAAGTAGCATTCTAAAACATGAATACATGCAGCCAGAGATCAAGAGCTCAGTGCTTCCTAAAGTAATGAACCCAGATAAAGGACCTGAAATAAAATGTAACTGGTTGGAGAAGTGGGTGCCCAATGGGATAATATTTAGGGTAACTTGGTCATACTGTTCTGCTGACTGATATATATCAGAGGCACTAGGAACTATGAAAGAAGGAAAGAAATGTTCCTGGTTTAGATTATTTTGCTCAAACCTCTCTAGCTACATGATTTGGCTACAATCATGGCTATTTAGATGCCTGTTGCTGTGAAGTCATTTTTAAGATAGAAATTAGAGATAATTGAATAAAGAAAAAATATGAAAGTATCAACTCCGAGAGTATCTAAAATTACAATGAATAATGATCATTTAAAGCGTGAATAAAATATACATCAAGGTAAAAAAAACCATAAGCTACAAACACAAAGAAACAACACCGGACAAGTTAAATAGCATCCCACAAATGGATCAAAGATACAGTTGCAGTAACGGAGCTCAAATCCCAACAAATCTACTGGTGCTTTCATTTCTGACAAAATCAGAACTAAGCAGAAACAGCTCTTTTTATTTGCGTTTTCAGAAAAAAAATATTTGATTTTGATTGAACAGAGACGCCTATAGAAAGCTATTTCTGGGAAAAATTAAATTCCCAGATTACCATCTCTTTGAAGCAGAAACTGTCTTTTGCTATACACTTCTAGGCCAATGTATAGTGCCATGAGATTCCAATTCATTACAAAGCTTTCCAGGCATGTTACATCCCAAAAATAAAAAATAAAAAAAACAGTATTCATAGGAACCATTGTATCTCCCTTAAAGTGCAAGGACTAGGAATTACAAACAAAGAGAATCATCAGTAGTTAAAATAATCTAGCATTAACTTTGATTAACTTTGAAAACTGCAAAATTTTAGTATCGTAGACATTTGCATTAGAGAAGATGGTCAATGGATTAAAACAAAACATACAGACCTACTCTAGTCAGACACTACCAGCTACAAAATCTCAGCATGTGATCTGCCAAGGTCATAAAGAAGTCCATAGCCTCAAAGCCTTGTTCACAAAACAGGCAAGTCTCAAATACTGTGGCAAGTACTCAACAAGAACTTCTCAGGACAGGCCTAGAAATTGCAAAGATGGACTGTTCTTGCAAGCCTTGAAAACAGTGTAAGGAGACACCTACAGATGTTCACTCCTTCATCTAGGAGTATCTCGAGTTTTCTCCTCAAAAGGACAGCTTTTCCCTTTAGGATTTACAAGCTTATTTGACTAATCTGTCAAGGTCTTAAGTTCCTTTCACAGACTTTTGGGAGTTTTCAGGTTTACAAGCTCTGCAAAAATAGTGAAAAGTTTGCATTTTCTTTAAATTGACAGATTGCAAAATACATACATATAAAGTATGTGCAGAGATTTTGTTCCTCAACCAACGTCATATTTATTTAACAATGCTCATAAAATTATGCTAGCCCTGTTCAAAAGGTCCCATCCCTTGAATCAGACTGTTGGAGGAATAATTCTGATAGACTGCTTACTATACTCTGCCTGAAGTTCCTGCAATTTCATGACCAGAACCTCTGAATCTTGTGCAATTTTTGAATAGTTCTCAAATGCACAACGAACATCAAACAATTTACATGTTAGTCAGATATTCATTCCAATATTAAACAGTTGTGCTTCTTCAGAATAGTTCACAGGATGCAGTGTCAATTGAACCATCTCCCTCTCTTTTTCTTTTCTTTTCCCAAATTCAAATAAATCCAGTTGGGTAATAGACTGAGCATGAAACACGCTACCAAACTGAATAACTTGGAGGATGCTGGATATTGTTGACATTATATGAAATTATAAGCTAGTTGTAACTGCAGTATATGCCAGATGTAACAGTACTTCTTGTTCTCCAGATGTCCATTTTGTCTTTTGCAGACAGAAGGTAAGTTCTTACTAGTCAGAGAAGACTAAGTGAATGGCAGAAAACACTCTTCTGAAGAAAGACAGAATATACTGCTTCTCACCCCTTTCTATTCAGGCCATTTTCTTTTTGGCTGAACAAGGAGAACAGAACCATTATTTGGCCATGATGTCCCCCTCTACTCACACAGGTAAGTTCTCACCAGCCGTCTAAAAAGCCTGAACTCTGTGAGCTGTGAACTGTCTCTTTAAGGATTTTTCTCAAGCTATATGTCTGCCGCCTTCTTTGTTTTGGGAATCAGAAATTATTTTTTGTGAGGAGTAAAATTGGCATAATTACAAGATCACTTTCTACCTTGTCTAGTATATAATGCAGGCACAGTTACATTGAACAGCCATGTAGTTTCATTATTTTCCATAGGAAATGATGAGTTAAAAGACTGAATTTCCATAAGTAAAAAGATTTGAGATTCCTTGGGAAATGGAGGAAGATGGAAGAGACCAAAATCTTTGGGAAGTGTGAAGTGAATTTGGTTGAGGAGCGGTTTAAACTGAATTAGGCGGAAGCAGCATTACTCTGACTTATTAGTTTGATTATATGGTTTGAGCCTAGTTGCTTGCACTGGAACCAATTAAAATGCCTAGTACATGACAGCAAGGATTAGGCTCGTAGCACTCTACCAAAGTGTGAAATAAGTTTTTGCCTGCTTCTTTAATCCTTCCCATGTGTCTCCCCTTCTTTCACCTAAATATCCAGCTCAGGTCATTACACATCTCATTACAATGACCATGGTTTAAGTTAAAATGCAGTATTTGCACAACTCTGTTGATAGCTGAGATACCACTATGAGAACCTATGAGCATCAGATTACAGTTGCATAGAATACAGTCTGCATTGGAGTGATGTATCATTTGTTTGTTTGTTTTAAACAATCCAAATGCAGGTCTGTCATGAAATCATCACATGGACAGAAAAAGATCTATCCAGACTGAAAAGGAATTACACTAGTTCTTTTCTCTCCCTCCCAGAGCCACTCCTCCCCATTTGAATGAGTCACAAGACCAAGAATGCATTTGTAATGTTCAGCATCACTTAACTTTAAAAATTTCTCCTCATGCTGTAAAACAAGCACTGTTTATACTCAACTTTTTAAACTAGAACTGACCACAACTACAAAAAAGGAAACACTGTATTTTGACATCAGCATTTCCTAAAAATTTGTTTCACAAGATGTTCATCCAAGTCATTTTCAGACAACTTCCTTATAAAACAGGTTTTGCTTACCTCTTGGATTATCACCAATGATGTTAGTTTTGCCATTCCAGTACCAAAGCAGCAGTGTTGCATCACGTGATCCTGACAGAATATAACAATTTCCTCCAATATAGGATTCAGAACGAGCAAGACAGGTTACAACATCCCAGTGGCCAAATATTACTTGTATCAGTCTCCCTGAAACAAATAAAATCCATTGTTTTAAAAGTACACTTTAATGCTTTGCCAGGCACATTATATACATTACAAAATGTTTTAGAAATATTTTCTGTATAAAAATAGGTTCAAAGAAAAACTATAGTGGATAGTAGTACTCTTTTTCATAACTTGATGGAAACATTTAAAAAGTGATTAGCCTATATACAAGCTGTAAAAAAAAAAGGCTTCAGTCCATAAAGATCATATTTAATTCAAAGGCCGATCATGCCGTGGTTTTTCTTTAAGTTAAGTTTACGAAGAAAATGACAGGAAAAATACAAATATGATGATGATGTGGGAAATGGAAGCAGAAGATGCTACAGAACATTTAGGACCCATACGAAATTGGTAGTATGAGAACTGCCTACAAATTATAGCATATCCAGCTATTGAGCATATCCTTAAACAGAAAAAAAGAGATTCAGTTAAAAAAATTTACACTTATTTCAACCAACATCCTTCCCTTTTAAAAAATTCTGTAATATCCATAAAATCTCTGAAGACAAATGCAGGAAAAAAAAAAAAAGATAACGCTTATCTATTCATATAGGACAAACACGTTGGCCCTTGTCAGGCACATATAACATTAAAAGGAAAGGAAATCTCAGGCAGTTAAAAATGTGTCCTTCAGGAGTCTACATAAACATGAACATCACAATTACTCTTTAACGTTAACTAAACTGGACAATATTTTCAGATAAAAACGTAAATTTGGATGCTCATGTAAAGCGGATTTGCATGTGGAAGAGTGAACATGTGTAAGGTCGACATTGGAGATCTCTGCCAGACCACCCTGCCAGAGGGAGAACAAACAGGTGGGGAAAGCTCCGTCTTCAGCAATCTGGCTGAAGACAAAGAGATCACTTGCCAGAGACTGGCTCCTACACAGCAAACACTTCAGGGGCCTCACTGGTTTTTGGATCTTTCAGCAGCGTTTATGGTTCTATGAAATGAGAGTGTGAGCACTAAAATCCGTCTCACTGGATATGCTGAAGCCTGACAATTGCAGATCTTGTTGGGAAAGGACAAAAGATACACCCACACATGCTTCGTATGAGCCTACTTGGCCCATTCAGGTAACTTGGGCTAGGCCAAATTCTGCATCCAATGACACAAGGGAATGTAATGCCACTAACAAGTAACATGGGTTTTCTCAGCCTTAATGACCATGCATCCATTTGTGTTCTGAACTTAGTAATGAATTCGGAAGAACAGAAGGGATAAAAGAGATCCTGCTTTGGCAGAATCAATGATATATGAAAAAAAAAAGAGGGGGGGCGGAAGGCGGGGAGGAGGATTTCAGTACTACTGTACTTGAATTAAAATGCTCTGAAAAGTGTTTAAAAATAATAACTAGTAATGCGACAAGTAGCAACACAAATTAGTGTTGGGACTCAAATTAGGCATGTCTCAATAACATCTTGTGGTGCATGAATTAACAAAAGCTGGTCAATCATATAGTATAGGTAGTGGGAAGCATTCATAGCTCTTTCTGCACACTACAAGGGCATTGTATTCATAACTAATAAATACATAACACCTAATAATGAATAGTAACAAAAGACCTAAGTGAGAACAAGGATGTCAATAGCCTGATTTATAACAGAAGATCAAAAAGTTAATTGCATTAAAGTGGAGAAAACCAGCAAAAGCAAGACATAGGTATGAGTATCTTCCAAAAGGAGGATTATTTACATTGGTACATGAAGAGAAAACAGAATAGCATGATATAATTTAAAGGAAATTTAATTTAAAGGAAACTTATACATAGGATTTAAAATGAAACACTGGCTAAACTCGTAAGTTAAGTAGAATCCTCCAGAAGAAATTGTGAAATGAGGTATTATCTCATGAGCATGTTCAGACTGGAAGGGACAAAACCCATGAAGGCATACCTACAGTACAGATCTACCTTGTATCTCTAAGGAGAGTGATCAAGTAGGTCTTTCTATCACTAACCTCTGTAAGTCTATAACAGCACTCTATAGCAGTCACCTCTGTATAACAAGGCTTTGCTTTGGGCCAACGAGTCACTTAAGTGTCTCAGATGCTGACCAGTCAACAGATTTGGTCAGAAGAAATTACTGAACTTCAGAGCTGAGAAGGGAGCAATGAAACACTCGCAGGCAACATAACCTCCTTTTGGCAACACACAAGAACATCTTAAAAAGTGTATGTTTTTCCTTGAAAATTCAAGTTGGCAATTACCTGGTTTAGATTTGAAAGTAATTTAGCTATATGACATATTTTTCAGTTATATACCCTTAGGTATTCAAATACCTGAGGTGATTTATGCTCTTAGAACACAAGTTTATGTTATAAACATTGCTGAGTTATAGAGATTTCTCTTTCAATTATACTCTATGTTTATAGGTTCTGTTCTTGAAAACAAACATTTTTCAAGGCTATTTGTTTGACAGTTGTTCATGTAGTTGTACTTGCTAGTTTTACTTTGTTATCATGGAGCCAAGGTTCAGTCAATTCCATCAAAATCATCAAAGTAAGAAATACACTTTTGTTTGTTTTCTTCTTCATATTAGTAAAAAAAAATCATTAATCTCATAAGAGTTCCTCTACTTTCTTATTTCTTCCCTTTAATAAGAGTTGTCCTCTCTATACAGTAATATCAAACATTACCATACTCACTCAGATATCCCTTTTTGACAGAACAAATTTTCTAGTTAATGTTTTATTTGACAGCTGTGCTACAAATAATTAAAATAAAAATAAGACTCAAGTCTCTGCACTACTGAATCTCAAAAGCTGTCTAGAAATCATTACCACTGCTGGAGGAAGGTTTTATTGTGCTTCTGCTGTGCTAGCTGTGCTGAGAACCCATGATTTATGTTAAAAGTATTTCCTGCTAAAAACAACCCCCCCAAAATCTAATAGGAGAAAGGTCCTCTTTTCCTGTAAGAGCTAAAATATAATTGAATTCAACTCTTGTGATAACTTGCTAATATGCTTTACTGATCATATCACCTTTCTCCCTTGCTGTTCTGCTGATTTCAGAGTAAGCATTTCACTGCTCTATTCTCATTTTAATTCCAAGCAAAATAAACTACAACTGAATTTACGTGATTTAAGCTAGAGCTAGAGTTGCTATATAGACAAACAGGAGACACACAAAAGACAACTTTTTTGCAACCTTTTTGACAACTGTGCTTTGCTTTATATCATGATTAGTTATGCTAGTATCAAGGTGCCTAGCATATCTGACTTACACACAGAGGGCATAACTTAATGAAGTATGCATAGTTAAGACTGATACAGGTGAAATAATATAGCTTCCTTCCATAGATATAAGATAAAATAAATCCTCCAACATCAAAAGAAAGCTATCTGTTCATATAAATCAAGGATATACACTATTTATTGTAGTTAACTAAATTTTCTGGAGATCTTTAAATTCACAGGTTTCACGAAAATTTATTTTCATCAGTGAGAAAATTAAACTAAAACAGGTCTAACCAGATGTCTGTATAATGAATTGTAGCCAGTCAACATAAAGCAAATGGAACTTCTCATTTATACTTAAGGTTTTAAGAGCGCAAAAATGACAGATATGCTGTACTGCTAAAATATGCCATGAGATTTAGTCTTAACAGATTTGCATAAAAGACCATCCTGTTTTGTAAAATATTTTGGTTTGCCAAGTGTGAAAAACACCATTAACTAATGTATTTAAGAAATGATGACAAACATGTAGGATATTCCCTACAGATTAATAACTTATTGGAAAGCTTGATGGCACACACACACACACATATTAACCACACCGGGTCATTAATCCCAAAGAAGTACCTTGCAGTGAGGTCACTATTCCCATTATAAGATAATGAAAGGGAAAAAAATCATACTTATTTTTTTCTGGGGGCTCCATAGCATTTAAATTCCCGCAGCTCTTTCACTCAAAGATTCTTTTCTATTTAGCATGATACATGTGTGACTTCAACTGTTTGGATACATGCTGGTTGACAGACTAATTTTACTGCTACCCATTACTTTGATCAGCTTATGTTATACAAAAGAATTCAGTAGCTCCGGATCAATTTTTCTAGTATACCATAGCTTTCAAAGGTTTTCATGAGTATTTCTTTGCCAGATTTCAAGACTTCCCTTTCGAACTTAAGGTAGAAGGGTTTGTACTTATTCTGTGATGCTTGCCTGTATTTCCTTAAAGAAAATCTCTGGTGCTTAAAGCCAACCAGAGTTAAATTCAAGTAAGTGCTTTAAGTACAGTTAATTCTCCTCATACACCAACCTTCACAAAAACCCATTAGAGGCATTTACTTGTGAAACTACAGTGTAACAGCAGGCATGCCTCTCACACAGTCATATGGATTTGAAGTGCAATGCTATGGCTAAATAAGAGCTCCTTGACTTATGTCTGCCATCATTCAAAAAAACAAAAACAAACAACAACAACAACAACAACAAAAAACACGATGGTATACAATACACAGTAGAGGTAGAAAGAAAAGATCTGACAAATATTTATCAGTAGGTGAATAAACACACTCTACTCTCTCCTCCCACCCCCTCTCACCCTCCCCATTCTTTCTTTATTTGAAACAGCAGGATGATGATGAACAGAAAATCATTCAGGCTATTCCCATATTTTAAAAATACATTACCTGAATCAGTAGAATAAACTCGGAAACTCTTGTCCCAGAAGCCACAGACCAAGATGTAACGATTATCAGAGGTGATGACAAAACACTGGGAATGTACCTGAATGCTTTGGTCTAAAAGGTCAGTGATTTGCCTTCTGTGCATACCTGTATTGCTGGCTGAACAGAAAGACACAGAAATCAAGAAATTTCAGCATCCACGTACAAAGAACAAAAGCACATTTTAGAATCTTTATGCTCACACCGAAACTATTTCTTACTGCTGTTACTTGTTTTTGTGGCAGGGATATTTTCTTTCTGTTTTTACTGTAAAATACTAATTACACTTCTGGGAACAATGATAATTCCTAGTACTATATATTCTAAAATAGAGGAAATCCTTTCTTTAAATAAAATGTAACTGACAAATATAAATGAAAGACTGCAAAAATGAAAAATACATAAAAATGTAATAAGCTTCCCACACCAAAATTTCTAGCATAGGAAATTAAAAATGTGTATGTACAGTGCTATATAGTGGCTCCAATGCAGCAAAGAACAGACTTATGATTTTAAAACTGTATACAAGTAGTGTTTCATTGCAAGCATTGTAATTTAAAAAGAATAACAGCAACAAATATTACTACCAGGCTCTTACAGAGCACTTCACACATTTTGAGCACTGCACAGAAATTAATGAGCTCATATCCACAACCTGCTTTAGAGCTGAGAAATAATATTTATCCTACTTTGGTCACCTGCTGTGTTTTTTGTTTTTTCCATGTAATCTTGTATTGTGAACCAACAGAATAGACAGTAATCAAGGAACATATTTTTGTATTATATTTTGTCTTATTAATTCATGCATTTATGTATGTTTATATAGGTCCCAATAGGTATATACCATGAAAATCCTACTCTGTAAGGAGAACTTTTAATATGCTTTGTTTTTGAGGGAACCTGGCCCCCATCCCAGGTAAGTAAGTCCTCCTTAGCCTGGGTTTGTCTGCCAACTGCTCGAAGCACCATCCCTTCCATTCCAGGTGGACTGTGGGCCCTGTCTCTGTACTGGTCCAGTGTTCTTCTCGACAATTTGTTCTTAATCTTCTTTCTATTCTCAGAGGCTAACCATCCCCTAAGCTTTGCGCTTATTCCATTTACTCTGTATCAAAACCTTAACTTATTTATGCTTTCATTATGTATGAAATGTTGATACTGTGTTGTCCATATTAGTAGCAAATAATTCTGTAAGGTACTGTTACTTGCTGTGCAGGTAACACATAACAGGGCATTGATCACTGCAGGGACCACTTAAAGAGCAACAACAGTGCTTAATAAAAGCACAGTAAAGCGCTCTTTATTACTGTGACAAAATAATGGCAAATAAAACCAAAGAAACGTTCAGATCAATGTATTCAGTATAGCTAAGACTTTGAAAAGACTTTTCACCTAAAAAAAGAGGTCTATAATCTACATCATATCAGACGTTACTGTTTTATATCTTCCTGTGCAACTGGAAAATGAGGAAAGCACGAATTCCTCCTTATGACTAAGACAGCAACAAGATTCCTGCTATAACCATAAAAGTGTAATTTTGTAGTCCTCTTAGGTGCCATTTCTAGGTAAATGTGTCTAGCCACAATTAAGAACCTTTAATATTATCTACATAATTACTTGCTTGTACCCAATGATGCTACTTAACAGTGACAAAGAAACCTTTAAACCTTTTAAACTATGTCCAATGTAATCACAAGGCTGACTTGAGATCTATTGTACGAAGAGAATTTAAAACATTTTTCAGAACCCCGAGTGTTAATTTTAAAGGTGTTTACACCAAAGAAAAGTATATTTTAAAGTAAAGATATGCCTAAAAATGGTATTTTAATCTTGAAAACTGTGAAAAATGCACATGATAATAAGAAATTCGTTCTTCACAAAGGGTAGAAAAATCATTAGGCTCAGTGTGATTTGTTGTCTGGTTTGGATTTTTTTTACTGTGATATTTGTTTTTAAGATCTATTTGATTGCAGGCTTTAAAGAAGAATACACATTTCCTGCTCTAAACATTTTTTTGGATGAAATCTATTTCAAGAAGGAAAACAGAGTTACAGCACGTTTTACTCATTATAAATTATAATTACTCCATTATTCAGAGGGAATTGATTTCAAAAAACTTTTGGAAAACATTTCAATTTTATCAGCTCTGTAAAATGGTTTAATATGCCCAGAGTGTTCCTGACTTAATTATCATAGAGTTTATCTAGCAAAATGGCTACACAGCAACAGTCTATATCTATAGACCGATACTATGCAGTTCCTACTGATGTGTATACTTGTTTTTGAAATTAATTCTCACTGGCTGACAAAACTCTCATTCCACCCTATCTAAAGAAGTTCATTTTTGTTCTGTTCCATACTTTTATATTTGTTTGCTTTAGTTCTTTTTCACTTAAATTACCATTGACAGTTTAAAAAACAGAGCTAAGTTTTTACTCTAATATAATTGGGGGGAAAAATGAAAAAATCTCTTTTTTTCTCCTGTGAACTGTTGTGCAATTTGTTTATATTTGGGAGCTAGGTTGTAAAGACTTTTTGGGTGTTGATCACATTGAAGGCTCCATTTGCCAGGCTACATGCTCCCAAGTACAGTCAAGGATACACTCCCCAAAGTATGGTCTGCTATGAAAGAACTGATCAAACTCTAACCATGCTAATAGAAAAATCAGCTCTATATAAACTAATAAACCTCTATAAAAAAAAGTCAAGAATTGAATCTATTACACTGAGTCATTAAATGGAAGTTAGACATTCCTCCACCCCTTTTTAATAAAAGAAAAACATACACAAATTTAACTAGTGATGGTGATCAAAAGATGCAATACCCTTGAAAAATGAATACTAATATCTCAATACTAAAACTGAGTGGGCAATATATTTCAACTTTGAAACCGCTTTGCAATTACACATTAATCCCCTCTGCCTGAACAGCAGGTCTATGAAGAAAGGATTGATCTCCTTTAATGATGAAACCCTGGCACCATGGTTTTATTTTTCACAACACGGTGCAGTTAAGAACCCCACTGTTATTATGAAAATTTCCTCAGCAAAGGAGCTCCATCACATTACCAGTGCACCAATTCATCATAACGTGCCTCGCTCCTGCTCATCAACAAGTCTGAGTGATGAAAAGATCCAATATTATCCTGACAGTACTTCATGCACATTCTCAATCACACATTATTACAGCATCCATATTAATTTTCACTGACACGCGTCCTAGGCCTGTTCAAATTAGGCAAACCAACGAGGGGGAGTTGATGAAATACCAGCATAGCCACAGCTCATTGCATTCCAATTTGCATGCAAATGGTTTATCAGGAAAATTCCATTCCCAGCAACCAGCAAGTGAAAAACAACCGTAATCTACACTTCAGGGCCACCATACAGAGCTTAATGAATCGCAAAGAGAGAAGGAAGTGACAGACCTATGAGAGGATCGATTTCCACTGGCAGCTGGTAAGGCTGGTCTTGTACAGCACCTTGATGAGCTGGAATTCAGGAAAGAAGATTTTAAAACTCTGCATTTTTTTAATATGTGATGCCACATACATTTTGTACATCAAAATTATGTCCTTTTTTTTTTTACCATCCAAGATTCTTCTACACCATTAAAAAAAAAATCCAGGTGCTTTCACAGGCTGGTTATTAAACATTTATTTTAGATTAGTGCTATTCTGAATGTATGCCATCAGCAGCAGCTCCGGTCCTGAGCCATAAGCTCTAGCAGATGCTTTACTGGCAACCTCTCCTGTCGCAACAAAACAAAATTAAGTGGTAAAGAGCACTGAAAACAAAATGTGACAACCATCTGCTGACTGTAGCAAATACTGTTTTCTCCTTTACTTTTTAAAGCACTGCTTTGAACAAGTAAAGCACAAAGGACATTTTTTTAATATGTCAGTTTATGATGCAGACAGGGAAATCTCATAGTCATACAGTATTTAAGGAATTGTCTATCACCGAAAAACATTTATTTGCAATTTTGCATAGAAGTTTATATATAATTCTGCAGACCTACATTTCATCTGAGCACCTGACATGCCAGCGAGATGTTTACCTCCTGAATTTTCTTTCAGTGCTTAAAAAGAAAAAAAGGCTTTTTTTTTTCCACAGCTTTGCTAAAAACAAGCAACTCCCACCAAACAGCCCAAGACGTTCTTGCAAGTGGAACAAAACATAATGGCTGAATACTTACATCTATGAGTTTTCTAACTATCCTCCCTAGCTTAATATAAAAATTAGTATCAACTGAACAGTTTCCTGAGCAATTGGGAAGTCAAGATTCTGCTGTGATGAACCACTAAAGCAGAACAAAATAGGAAATCTGCATGGCAAAATAGAGGCCCTCTGCTGGGTACTAGTGCCATTAGACATCAGCAAAGCCACCAAACTCATCTACAAAAGCAGGAACAATTTTTTGAATACACATCATTGACAACTACTTACTTGGCAACTTAACATTCTTATCACGATGCCTCACTAGTAAAGACAATGCTCAGCCCACAGCAGGAGATAAAGAGTAGTACTGATACCTGACCTGTAACCTCAGCAAATCCTATTTTGGTATAAAATTTGAAGGCAACAATAGTGAAGACTAGTTTCAGGTGTCCATATCCGGATCTCTTAAGTGTGGTATACCACTAACGGCCTTCAGGCTTGATCAGTGTGCTCTCAAAGAGGTGGGGTGAAGTGTTTTTTTGTTGGGTTCTGGTTTTTATTCGGCTGGTATCAGGGTTTTTATTTTGAACTGTAGGTTTTCTCAAGAATTATATAAAGGCATGACAACCATAAAATATCTCTAAATAAAAAAAATAGTGACTCAGAAGCACAGATTACTGTCCTCCCTTTCAGAAGAGAGGGGAAAAAAACAATATGTGAAGGTTTCGTTCAGCTCATAATAGTTGATTACTACACTCAAAAACCAGCTGCTACTCTCAACAGTTGTTTGCTTTCTCACAGATGACCAACCAGCAGGCTTATGAGGAAGTCAAAATCAACTCGTACCACTTCAGAATCTTTTCTCTTCCCTTGACTGTGGCACATCCTCAGAGACATTTTTAAAAAGCTGGGTATTATATGCCCAAGGTCACACATCCAAGGTATGAGAGTATATTGTCATCCTCCTTTCAAACAAATGTCAAGAGCCCTGTAAATAATTCTTGCTCATACGATGTTATCTAGACAAGCCTCCCTTCCCCCCTTCCTTCCCACCTTTCTTTTTAAGCATTTCTTGGGTGGGTGAAATAATACATAGATGTTTCTATTTGCACGAAGTTGAGAGGTAATTTGTAAGAATCAGGAAAAAGCATGAGAGTTATCTGTCTTTTTTCAAAATGCAATCAGATACCTTAGCAGGAATTTTAGTGATGTGAGTATTACTTTGGTGCAAATATTTTCTATGTAAGTTATTTGAGTAGAAGCTCTTTTTTTTCCCCTTTTTTTGAAAAGCCTTTGACCAGATTTACTGCACAGAACAGAAATAAAACTACCTTTCAGGGCTTGGGCCTGAAACTGTCATAGCTAGAGAAAAGAGGATGAGTCCCTTTAGAATTGAAAATAGAATGGCTATATTCTCAAATCCAACACATTTTTTAAAGTATAATGAATTTGATTGATTGCTATGCTAATGGATATGTTGTTTTCCTTTCATATCGACAAATACATAAGCACCTAATAACTTTAGGATGTTTCAGTCACAGAAGAAACTGACTTCCCACATATTTTTATCTTGTAATTCTCATTGAGTGGCTTTAACATTAGAATATGGTGTTTATAATAAACAAGAAAAAGATAGCAGAAAAGACTTCAGCCAAATTCTGCATGCTTTAAAACTTTTCTCTGACGTGATGTGGTGCAGGTTTCCATCATCTGTTTGAAGAGTAAATTGAAGAGGAATAGTGCGACTGTTTATTATGATCAAGCAGTGATATACTGTTTTTGTCTTCCTGCTTATTTCTTGATGACATGGAGAGATTTTTTTGAAACAGTTTGTTGTTACACGCCACACATCTCACTATTCAATAGTTCAGATTACCTTTTTAAGGAGAAACTAAGTCCATATGTGAAGAGCATGCCACATCAGTGAACGGGGCTTGCACTTCACACTTTAAATTTAAAACAGTTTGGCAGCAAATTTTTAAGCAGACAATAGATGTACTGCTTGATTGCAGTGGTTTCTTATGCTACTTACTTTAATTTACTTACCAGGAAGATTATGCCACTTGTTTACAGCAAATAGCCTATTTGCAGTAACTGTGATCACAGCAGGGTTGGTCAGACCTGGCTGGGTGTTGGCTGCTACATGAGCGACAGGGGAGTTGGATGGGAACTTCAGAACCATGATAACATCCTGTTGAGCTTGGTCTGTGAACATCAATGGACTCTGCAGGAGGAGATACTGTTGAGTGCACACAACAAGAACCCAAATACATGGGAAAAGAAAACACGGGGAGGAGAAGAGAAGACAGGACAAGAAAAGGAAGACTGCATTAAAACCCACAAGATCCAAAAGCAGCTGCAGTGAAAAGCAAATGCAGTAATAGTGAAGAGGGTTGTGGAAACAACCATTTTAGGTAGAAATTCTCTATGTACACAATTAAGTTGACCGCCTCGCTGAACAGGGGTGTCTAAATACAGGCTTTGGTCGAGATCACTGAAGATTAAACCAAAAGTTCTCAATCACCTAATTCTGCCAAAAGAATTCTCCTTCATATATATCTACAGAGATAGCATGTGAAGGAAAGCAGTGCCAAACCAGAAGGGAACAACAACAACAAAAAAAAGAGTAAGCAAAAGAAATTCCTGCTCCCAGAGATTGTCTCAAGTTGCATTACATTGGCAGACTACAATTCTTTACAAGCCAGATGAGAACATAAAAGCACATTAAAA
The DNA here is from genome assembly GCF_013377495.2 of Cygnus atratus. Lineage (NCBI taxonomy): Eukaryota > Metazoa > Chordata > Aves > Anseriformes > Anatidae > Cygnus > Cygnus atratus. The sequence continues at coordinate 33,603,365 of NC_066365.1, read as the reverse complement.
TAAACAGATACACACATAGACTAGATATATGTTCTGTATATATTTCTGGTGTACAAAAATAAGATTTATGAATGCAAAGCAGAAGATTTCACTGCAAATGTGTTTCAAAGGACAAACATAATTAAATGCAGTTGTAAAGAATATAAAGTGGACGTGATTACAGACTATCCTGTGTTGTTTCTAGAAATACTAATGGAAAGGAATGAATCCAGACTCTCATTTTCACCATGATATCTTTAGGGTTTAGTTTTTTTCATTTGATAAGTTGAAAAGATTAATAACGTTTTTAACTAAGATCTCTAACAGTGTGAATGTCGAATCAAAATGTCAGGGACCTGAGAGCTGGATGTCAAGCATAAGGAGGAAAAGCAAATGCAATAATAGTGGATTTGCAATTGCGTGGTGTACCTAAAAAAGAGAACTCCACTGAGATGTAGAAATACAACCATCCTAGCCACCAGTAGCCATATTGTATTTGTATTCTTCCAGTATTTGTATTTTTCTAGAAACTGAATTAGAACACAAATGAAGTGTTCTTGGCTATTTTCCACCTGCAATATTTCATTACATATATGTGTATGTAAATACATACATTTAATGTATACTTATACAGAACTAATAAAAAAATTAAATAGATTTGCATTTTTATTATCACTCCTTTTTAAAAAGTTATTAAGAGTACTTAGAAAAACATATTGCTCTATGAATTCCTATTTACAGTCTTTGCATAAAGGTGTAAATAAAAGCAACTAATAAGCTACCCAGACACCCTTCTGAGCAAGTGGCTAAAAGCCAATCAATATTATGAGTTAATCCTCCCTGGATGCTCATTCAATTAAAGGTGTCAGTAATGCCTCATCTGATGTGGCCTCAATTAAATCCAGCTATCTGATGGTTGAAAACACAAGGGGATACAGCAACAGCAGCAAACCCAGACAAATAGGCAGCCTTCGTGTGACTGCTAATTACTACACCTGGTGTATATTATGGCTTGTGCACTTAACACAGTACGTGGTAGCTTTCAATTCGGTTGTATTCATGCATACGTGCACACACACGAAAACAGAAAACTCAGGAAAAAATACAACTAGAAATAATTTAGAATTGTGACAGGGAAAACATCCTTACTGTATTTCAGCTCCAGGAACACTACTTTTAAAATGCTTACTACAGTGCTATTATAAAATCATGTATTAATAACCACAAAACTGGTCAAAGCAAAGGTTTTTGTTTCTGTGTGTACCTCAGCCCAAAAAAACACTGTAGTTAGAAACAGTTTACTTCACAAAATTCATTTTTTTCATTACAGACTAAATCTTTACTAATTCAGCATCATGAAAAATATTATGATCAAACCACACAGACTGCTTCCTGGCATGAGATCTATTGATCTAACAATGGGTCTGACAAACACGTCAACAACCAGCTTCTCAAGTTCCTCCTCTTACTGAAACAAGTCTCCATAAGTTACTGCAAGTGCATGGTACACAGCATCATGACAGAGAGGGACACATCCAGCGTATAGACGTATGATGAGGACGCTTGGGCTCCCCAAGATCTCTTTTGACAGAGCTCATCTGAAAGAGAGTCCCTTGGCTGCATACACTGCAGGTCACTGCACTGGTCTGCTGGCCCTCTCCTTCCCTAGGACACCATGTGGGAGGTGCAAAGGGCCAGCAGATCACAAAACAGCACAGTCAGCTTTGTCCATACAGTACATGGGATCCGAGGGCAAAGCCAGTCTACAGCACAGCTGTCAAAGGGTAATGTGCACACGCTGCACAAACGGTGTTGGGGGGGACAGTCAGCTGAGCAAGCCTCATGCACAACACCTTTATATATTTGCATTTGAGAAAGGCTAGCAGCTCAATTTGACAAAGTTTTCATTTCTTAGACTCTTGGATTGCAAGGTTTGTAAGCTACTTTGGACAGATTTCTGATTTTTGTGTAAGTTTTCTAAAACCATTTGAACTTTTGATATGTTTTTAATCTAATAACCTCAGTCTGCCTGTGTAGGACATAAAGATCATGTTTTACAAAACATACATGAAGAAAACTCCTTTCCTTCTTTACGTCTTTCTTTCTCTCTCTTTTTTTTTTTAATATATATTTCAGGATAAAACATCCATCTTAACAATAAGGGAATGTAACCTTTTGAAAAACTTGTGAATTAGCAGACCATTTGCTCCACTTGTCACAGTATCACTTAACATACTTAGTTCTGGACCTATGACAACACAAATGATATTTCAGACCCAAGGACTGCACACAACATGATATGGAAAGTAATCAGTAATAAAATAATAGTTTGTATAATAAAATTATATTAGACACAAGTAGAGGTAAAAGGGAAAGCATGCTAATGCTCACTGCCTGGATTTTATCACCCTAGCTTTACTGCAAAACACATTTAGTCACATTCTTTGCTACGTAAGTTTCAGCTCATGAATTCCTAGTAATCCTGGTTTTAGGGGAAAACCTATGCCTGGGGGAAAAGACAAGGAAGTTCCACTTCCTAAATCCATGCTTCTTGGGGAATCTGCCAAAGATTAACTAAATTGTCTCCATGATGACTGGCTCTCACCTGTACAGGTATGGTATTAACAAAATAAACTGATGAAGTGTTCTTAGATTACACTGACAAAAAAGGTCTGTACTAGAAATCAATACAATCCTTCCAGCAATAAATAAAAGAATAGTTAAGCATTGCATACATTCACAGTCCTACAAACTCGTAACTCATCTGCTCTTTTTAATAGCACAAGTCCACGACCACATAAAAGAAATGCAAAGTAGCAGGTACTGGAACTTTAAAATAGCAAAGGAAGCGAACAAAATGGCAGGTCAGAAAGAGTTAACGTGGTACTTACCACCTGCATGGCAGAACTTCTTGGAGGATGTGGTTCTATGAGCAGTTGGGAAGGGGTCTGTCCAAAACTTCGTATTTGAGCTTCAACAGCCTGGAAAAGGCACAGGCAGGTTTGCATGTTAAGAGGTGCTAATTACAGGCAATAGAGCCATAACTGTCACCTGAAAATGTCATTCCACACTTCTGGCTTGTTTCATGTTGAAAATCAACCCCGTGTGTTCACTGTGGGGCTAAGTGCTTGGCACTGGTACTAAGAATGAGGTAATCATTTTAGTACTGTGGATGCTATTTCCATGAGAAACTCTGCAAAACCTCATCCTGCTCAATGATATTAAACAGAAACCAGCTATTATAATCAGAAACCCTCTTTATTGGCTCCATTTTTCCTTTCTAACACTGGCTTATCCTGTTTGTATCGTAACTCAGACACAAAAGTTAATTTTTTAAAAGTTTCTCTACGTATTAAGCATTCTACATTTTATTTAAACTGCATCGCCTAGTTTCAACAGCAAGAACTGCAATGAAAGCTACAGCAAACTATTTTTTTAATTTTCATTTTTATCTAAAAAAAAAATAGGATTCATTAAACCAACAGCAAGACTAGTATTAAATGTAACTAAAGGGTAATGTGATGATATAATACAGCATTTTTTTTAAGTTTCACTGTATCTTCAGCAGCATGCTGAAATGTATCATTTTCTTCATAGGGCACAGATGAAGATACCATTTAATGCGTTTGCTATTTTAATTAAATAAAGTTATTTATTTTTAAATGTGTGAACTTATACCTCTTGCCTATAGATGCCCAACTTGTTTTCCATGTTTCCACCTATTGGCCCACTGGTTCAAATTAAAATCATGCAGCCAAAATTCAACAAGTTATTTTTTCTCAGCCAAGCAGCTGAACTATATCCACAGGACCATGCTAATACTACAGAAAATCTCAAGTAATTCATTTTAGATTAATTTCTTTCATTGTGAGCTAAACTAAGTAAAATTACCTTGCAATTGCTGTCAGCTATCAGCTCACATATGGGCTGATACTTCAATTTCTCTGTGTTGCATGGTGCATCGAGCCCTACATTCCCAAAAGTGTCTAGTAATGCTGAATACCTAAGGTGAGGCACTACTAGCAAGTCCTAAAAATCAGAAAATCAGGCCTTTCAGTAAAGTGCTATAAATGGGGCACTTGAATGGTAGAACACAAAAACACTAGCTTATTTTTAGCTTTTATAGCACGATTGTTCTTTCTCTCTGAGATTCTTCTTTTTCATGGTTCAACACTTATCTTATTCTTAAAATCAATTATTTTACTTAATAATAAAGACTAGTACTAGGAAACACAGTCATCTCCTGTTACAGGAATAACATCAAAAGTAGAATGCACCTGAGGCCTTCAGATCACCAAAATAATAATGCTCTGAGATAGGAAATGTGCCATCCAAAACAGTATATTTGGTAGGGCTTTTGAAATACCTGAACTCATCAGAATAGGACTTCAAATTGCTCTATGGTCAGATTATAAGACTCTTGCCCATTCTGGAAAGCACCTTAATCTTCAAAGAACTGATGAATACATAAATTTAGCAAAAGCTCGGTGTAATCTGCCATACAAATGCTGAAATTCAAGGAGTACTTTTTGAGGAACAGCAGTATCAGTTTCATGAAACACTAAAGCTCAGTAAGGCCATCAGAGCCCCCTTCCTAGTGACAAAACATCCTAAATTAAAATTCAAATCTGGGTTGTTGTGACTTGAGATATCAAGGGAATCACAATGGCATAGAATTTGAGGTCCCTTTAGACATGTGGCAATAACAAAGCAACATCTTACTGATCAGCAGCTCTAACCTACCTGTAAAAAGCTGAAGGCTTCCAAATTAAAAGATTTACCTATGTTTACTTGCAGATTAAGTGGATATTTTTACTAGCAAATTGAAATTCTATTTTGCAATGAAGGTGATACCAGAAGAATATAAGATACAACATGCAGACAGTCCTGGATGCAAGTTATTCTGTGCACGTTAAAATCTTTAGGGCAAACCTACAAAATCTATTTATTTCTCCATATTTCCTACGTATTACTCAAAATGAATAAAATACTTTTTGAAGCACAACTCCCATGCATTTATTTTAGATAGAGCTGAAAATAGAATTGATAAGATGAGGAAATAATAAGCTTCAGATTTGTTAACTTGCTTTTACATGGACTTACAATCAATATAGAAACTTCCATTCCCAAATGTCCCATATTCCACATTTAAAGAGAGTCAGAGTTTTGTGATACCCATTGAATCTGCTGTGTCCTTTAATTTCCAGTGCTACTTCTACAAACTATACTCACTTACATAGTGCCAGTACTAAGAAAGGGAAAATTAAGCACAGGAACGTATTAATGCAGAGCATTTCAAATACATTAATCATAACGAGCACATACTGATGTAGAACAAAAATCAGATGTTAAAATTGTTTCAGTCAATGAAAAATCAGTGGTCACAACACTATTTTTCAATGTCCAGACCTTGAGGAACTCACCACCATCCATTAAAAACTGGAGGAGACACAGTTATGATTCCACTGCTTACTCACACACTTGATGGTCATCATTATCAGGTGAGCAGACCACACTGCAGCAGCAGAACAGCTATTCATCTCCCAACCTGCCTTAGTGCAGAGCATAATCCCTCTGGGATCTTAAAAAGAAGTATAAAATATTCTGCTCAACCTGCAAGTAAATAGCCATTGCCTATTTTCACACAACACGTGTTCCATCAGCACAAACTGCTGACCAATGGGACAATCTTTCTGCCAAAGCCTATCTAAGGAGACCAAAAATTCTCAATTTTCAGTCTGTATGTAAGTCTGTTTCCACATCCATGTTTATAATCTAACTTGAGTTTGGGTTTTACAGTTTAGGCACAAACAACGTCTTCTAGACTCATTAGCTTCCATTTGGTCCTCACATACTTTAAGAGAACATGCATTTCTAGGAATACAATTGCCCATTGAAACAGTCTTTCTCTTTCAGCCAATGGAAATGGGAAAATCTACATTTGGATCACATCCTACCACAGGTAAAAGGTTGATAAAACATCAAAACTGTGTAGAGAGTACAGGCACAGATAATGGTATCTGTATGTTCTCTTTACCATACATCTTCAGAGATCCAACAGAAATTTGCAAAACTCGAGTAAAGATCAAGGCAACAACACCTGAACAATTGTGTCTAGACATTGCAGCTGGACTTCAGCAGAAAACCCCCTTGCATTCCTTTTCATTACTAATAAAAATGTAAAGATTTTTTTCTTTAGCTTCAAGACTTCTTTATGACTTCTTCATTCTGACCAAGACACTGTACTAGCTCCCCCAAATGATTAGTTCCTTGTCACAGATTGTATTCAAAGTCTATCCAGACGTCAACAGTACATGTTCTGATGATGTCTCAGTCAGAAGGATCACATATAGAAGACTCAAGATAACCTCCCTCCATCAGCAGAAACATACGATGGTGGTGAAGCTAGAATCAATCCACATTCTCTCAATTTACATAACATGAGAAAGAGAAATATGGGGGCATTTTAGTCACCAGATGTCACTCAGACTTTTATTCAACCTATCAAAGAAAATAAGCCAGGAGCACAGAATGCTTTCCTCAGAGAGATAATTATTATCTCCTTTAAGATAAAGGAAAAGGACCTACCACTTACCAGAGAATATACAATAAAATGATCATGGGTCAAGAAGCCATCAACTTCCTTTCTAAGAAATTATAGCCCAGCTTCTAACTTCATTTTCTTGAAAGATGCATTAACAGCATTAGTCAGCATTATTAAGAGACGGCCAGCCTCTTCTAATGGCAGAGGAAGGGTATGTATTCTGACACTGCTGAATCTCTTAGAAGCGTACAACTGTTTTGATTACTACAGGCACAAATATTTGGGAAATTTTCTATCTATTGGAGGCACTGTATAACTGGAAAGGAATAACCTTTGTTGAAAGATACCTTTACTCCTACAAACTCTTATCTCTGAAAGCATGCTGCACACCACAAAGTAAAAGATAATATCATTCAACATTTTGTTTCACTGCTTCTCAAATATCTCAGTAAAATAGCTTTCTTCCTGTTAATCCTCTAAAAAAACAAAACTTTGGTAAGGCCAGAATTGTTCCAGATGCTACAACAAGAAGTAATAAAATGAAACAAGCTAACTAACTCTTTACTATAATCCACACAGTATGCATCTCAAGCCACGTATTAATATGACAAACATGGTATTTCAAATGTTAATTAATTTGTAAGCACGGAAGTCATAAGCAAATTTCACAAGTTAAAATTTATCTGATTACCACAATACAGTGTTCCTAAAAAAATCTCCTGGATTATCTCCTCTTTTCTTGGGGGTAGAGAAGAGGAGAGGGGGGAATAAGGAAGCAAATTAAAAGAAAATGAGTGAAAAAAGGAAAACTTGCTGTAGCTATAGTACAGCTTTTGGCTACTGCTTAACACAGATCTTTTCAGTCTCTGAACCTACCCTCTAATCTAACTGTGAAGCAAGTTAATTCAACAGTATGCAGTACCCACCAAATACGGCTGTAAATTTTTTGGGAAGGAGGGTGATGGGGAGGTTGAACATATGGATGCAGTTAAGGTAAAAACAGATGTTTGTTACTTTTCTTTGCAGCAACACTCAGAAACTAAGTCAAAATTGCTTTTTTTTCATGTTTATGTCTGAAAGAACTATAAGATTAAATATGAGGGAGGGAGGGTGGAGGGGGAACTGCAGTGAGTGTCACAGAGAAAGAATGAAACGGTCTCTAGTTTTGAACTCAAATCCTGAAATGAAGGCCTGTATAGTTAAAAAGCAAGACATACACCATTTAACTCTAGATTTAAAGACCCTTAAAACAGACCTAACTCAAGAGTGGCTTTCATCATGCATGCTCAGACACAAAGCACCAAACTGTCTAAAGAGTCTAAGAGCACATCATACCCATGTTAAACTGCACCCCATAGCTTGAACGCCCAATTACAGGTTACACACTTATCGTTACAAAGAGGCTACTTTCTGTCAATGTGTCTTTACATATCTGTATGTGAGTATTTCCAGTTACCTCTCAATTATCAGTAGAATTTAAATGCCAAACATTTGAAAGCTCAGGTGAAAAAACCTCATGCATTGCAACATACATTCTTTCAGAATGTGTGTTAGGGACAGTAAAGGTTTGGGGTTCATCCTCCTTCCTTATACCCATTATTTACGTCCAGAAAAAAAACAGCCCTCACAAAAATAATTACTTTGGCTCTCTGCCGCTCCTACCTCACTTTTCAATATTCAAAAAGGTTTACAGACATGTTCCTCAGTGATTTCTATTGGCTTGAGTGATACGCAATTATGATTACTTGTCTTCCCTCTCCTTCCACCCAGATGTTGCTTTGCAGCACCAGAGAACACAGACCATTTGACAGGTTTCCCCTCAGACAGCGAAGCGGAATGGCTTAGCAGCTAACCGACTAGCTCCCTTCCCCGTGGGATGGCGATTAAAATCAAGCTCTGATAACAAGTGATCAGAAAGCCTCTTCTGACCAGATAGTCACTTACGCTTCCGTGGTACGGTTCTTAGCTCAATTCCTCACGGACTGCAGTCCGGATAACACTAGCCAGAGAACAGGCATGATTCATACCAATTAGATAAAATTGCTGAAAACAGGCTGAAGATTACAGAAGAGAAGCTTGTCATAGTACCCTCTCCCCTTGTTTCATAACAATCCCCATTAGATCAAGGTTGTGAAAAATGGGCAAAATGCTTTTCTGAAACTGGCAATGTATACACTCGCTGACTGTACACCTGCCCTGGGGATATTGCACTACACTTGACCCAGGGAAAAAATACAGCACTCAAATGTTCATATCAGAAATTCACACACTCACATCAACTGTTCTCAAAATACAAGAGGCCTAATTTCTTCATGCCAAAACAGAAAATCCTTCTTTTGTTTTGACCTCACAAATCAGACCCTTTTCATTGAATCATTCCAATTATTTATTTTATCAATTGAACTATTCATTTAATGTACTGTTTTAAAGAAAATTGCCTCTCCTAGGTTTGCGATCTAACAAATGGCAGGGGAGGAAGGCAACGAGGAGGGAAGAAAGGATAAAGAAAAGAAAAATCAAGTGTTACATACTGTTCTGCAAGTATCGTTAAGCACATCTACAAAACGTTTGTGATAACAGAGTGTAAAAGATTTCTCTTGTAGCCCACTAATGCTGTTACTACTTCAGCTCAAGTAGCGTGGGTTCATGACTCCAGAGCTGAAGCATGGGCAGAAATACTACCGACAGCTGCACAGGGGGACATTACCAGAGTACACCAGCAAGCTGTTAGGAAGAAAAAAGTGCACAACCCTTGTCTGCAGCAGTGCATTGGAAATATGTGTAACAAAACTGAACAGGACACATCACACAATAAAATGATATAAAAATGAAGAAATGAAAGCCATCAAATATAAATGAAGCATAGATTTCTTTTTTTCTTTTTTCCTTCCTTGTAGCTTCTTTGTGAGAATCACATCTTTTGTATTTATTTTAAGTTTCTTCTCTGCCTCTGTTCAAAATACTGTTGTTGCCTGGAATTTAGGTTACTAGTCCAACCACTTGCTGGTTTTTAAATCCAAACTACCACCGACACCTGGAGGTTGGGCTTTTTTTGGATTTTGTTTTTGTTATGCTTTTTGTCTTAAAGCTATTTGAGATTCAATGTACAAGTATTTTCTCCTGCTTGCATCGTGAAGAAGTACAGAGGGGAGCACAGAGTAGGATACCTTCCACCACATCTTTAAAAACAAAAACACTAACCCAGCTCTTAAACTGCATCAGGAAATTTTCTGTGAGAATCAAGAAAATTAAGTCTTTTTGTCCTGACAAACCATCATGACAATTATATGGCAGTCATTAAAGTAAAACAGGAAGTAATCACAGTTTGTGAAAATATAAATAGATTCCCCCTTGGGGCCGCATAAGTTGCTCCAATCTGAATATATACATTCCAGGCATATTAAACAGAGGTCTAGCATGGCCTCACTGAAATCTCCAGTTCATGCAGCTGTCCGTCTACTACAGCGTAATCCCAGCTGCCAATCTGAAAGAAACCAGTTAGACAGAGCAGACACAACCAACAGAAACAAATGTCACTCAATAATGTTCAGAGGCACTGGGTTCATGGATAATTTCAAACAGTATCTCTGTCTGGAGCACTGATGTGCTCACTCAAAACACCTAAATCTTTGGCTACTGGAAAGAGGCAGATAAAAAAACTAGAACTAGAAAAACAGGTCTGGAAGTACTTCAAAGAGACTGACAAAGTAAAAAGGGGAAAGAGTCTAAAAAGAAAGCTGAGACAAATTTAAAGACCTGCAAATAATGCTGGATTCAGTACAAGCAAAATCCTAAGCAGCTCTGGGGCTAATTTTTAAAAATCTAACTGTCTCCATTTTATGTGATTACCAAAACCAAAGCTGCCTAATTTCTCTGTTCACTACAGCACTGAAGTTTTCAAGAAAACAACTCATTGCTTTCATTTAAAATCAATAATTATTACATAGAAAGCCGTGGCATTGCAATATGCGTTACCTGGAAGCTTCGCCATTTTTGGCATTGTTCATTCACCCCTTTAAAAAGCAAAGAATAATCTTTAAAACTTGCTTCCTACATACAGTCTAGTTAGCTACTTAGCTGACTCCAAATTTTCTGATATAAAACTTTTTGCTTTGGAAGAAAGCAATTTGTTCCACTCTGTTAGCATTCCATGGAGTTTCTCCAAATTTGATACCATTTCTATTTATTAAATAAAACATTTTGATATGAGGGAGGTTAATACATCCAGCATCCAGTGATCTTAAAAACCCTTTGCATGATCACCTGTTAGAACCTGTAACAAGTGTGAACAAGAAACAAATTAACTCATTTTGCTAAGCTAAGCTAATACATATATTTAAACTAAGGCATAACAAGATCAAACTATCTGTTTTCAAAGTACGGAAAAAATATTATCTCAGAGTTTTCTACTGCAATTATATTTTTTTCATCTAATAAAATGTAATATTAAACTGAGGCTTCATTTTTGGACACTGATTGAGGACAAGCATCTTCAGCATGACCTCAGGTTTCTCACTCACAAAGCAGCTGTTTTCAAATATAACTAACACAGATATATTTGCAGTTATAATGCAGTTTGGTAAATAAATACACCATCTACAGACACAGTGGGAATATTCATGAGCTAGACACACTAGACTACAGTTTGCAAATACAATGAAAACACTCCAAACAAAAATTTTTAGTTTCCCAACTGTTGTACAAGGTATTGATTGGACTGCATAAGGAATCTGCAAATAATCTAAGGATGCTAGCAATACCAAATTAATGAAATATTTGTAGACTGTTTGTCTCCATGTTTGATTCAGGCTCAATGACTTAGTCTTTGAGAACTGTAGCTATTATACACTAGCATATCTCATTCTTTCCACATAGGGAAGAAAAAAAAGATTAAAAAACAAAAAAAAGGAAAAAAATTTCCCTTCAAAAAAGTTGTTTTTGATAGTTTATGAACAATTCTTTTTTCCATCTCTTGTTTACCTTTTTGATTACTTGTTCTTCTTAAATGTTGGCCAACAAATATGTCAGCTATCTAAGGCTGACCAGCCAGGCACAAATTAAAATGAAAAGAGCCCAGGGGGTCTCAAGGCCTCTCTGGCTCTGATAGATCCACAAGACAGGTCAAGCAAGAAGAGGTAAGGGAACTGACTGCACTGAAAATTTCTATCCTTTGAATTACAATCGAACTGAGAAAAAAAGCACTCAGAGCCAAAGAACTTACTTGCACGAGTTACCTCTTTCCATAAAGCTTTACTATTTTTAGTCTAAGCAGTTGTTTGATTCTTATTTTTTTAATCAGGCATCTCAGTCCTACTTCAGATAACTCTAAAATATCACACTTTTTCCTCTTGGATACAAAAGTAGAAGCATCAAATAAAATTAGGATTTATTCTGTAATGAAGAGAACATTCAGGTCAGCTATTTTTCTGGATTGAAACCTAGCTGAATACGTTTATGTCTGTTTCTAAGCAATGTACTTAATACATAAGTTAAGACAAAGGGCAATAAAACCCCATTTGTCATGCCAAACTCTGGGCTAAATAGAATCAAAGAAATGCCACACCTCCCAGATATCACAGCGAACACTTGATTATGTTCAGGTTGCCTGTTTACTCAAACGCCACAGATAAGTCACAGTGAGAGCTGAGATGTGAGAATTCATAGGTAAATAATATGGACCAGTGGCAGTACTGGTGCTCTTGTTATTTTAATACTCCTTTTAAGCAGAAGAAAATACTCATCTTTTCCTGGGAGAATCCCAACATCTCAACAAGCTTATTTCAAGCAATAGAGGGAACTGCTCACCTACAACGGCAACTGAGGCTCTATCTTTACTATGCTATTTTTCTCCGTCTTCCATCAGATCAGCATTTGCTTGCAGTTGACAAGTCCAGCTCTCCTTAGCCACGAAATCAGTATGCTTACTTTAAATATATTCTTCTTAACTCTGGTTGCATACGATATTTTAATACTGATTTTCAATTAGAACTAGACTAAGTCTTAACATTTATTTGGCTTTTCACGCTGTTCCTGTGCTGCACAACGTCAAGCATACCATCTGTGCAACACACTTCTGGCCAGAGATGATTCAGTGATTGTTTCAACAACAGCTTGAATTTTGCCTGCATAAATTCGTTACTTACAGAATTCAACACATTTAAATTTACTGCTCTGTGACAGTATTTTATAATCACTTTATCCCACTTTTTAAAACTCATCACAGCCACAACAAAGACTGTTGCCCAACCTGCTAAAACCAGACTGATCATTTTCCCAACTATTTAGTAAATGTTAACTATGCTATAAATACAAATTGTGTTTATACTTTGTGAAAGATTCACTGCTGTCAGAGTTCTCCAGCTGAGTTAGAGCTGAAATATGCTATTAACTCCCACCATGAGCACAGCTAAAAGAGAGGCCAAAAATGCTTTCTCTGGGATAAGATATCAGATCTGCTACTGCTGTCATGAAACTGGGGTCATGTAAACTAAACATCCTTGTAGCTTCTTTTGGAAAGCACAGAAGTCTCTCAAATTGTAAATATTTAAGAATAAAATTAGACTCATAAGAGATAGGTCTAAGATGCATAAAACTTACCCAACGATATTAATCTGGGGTAACATTTAAAAGCTATTATCCATTAAATAATTTATGCCATATGCCTTAAAACAGAAAATAAAAAGAATAATTTTCTCTCTTTATATAATCAGAAGTGGCACATTGAAATAACATACCAAATGCTATGTCCAAACTGATTCTTCACAATTTCTGAATCTCCTCAGTTCATATGGAAATAAAATATCAATGGTAGAAAGAAAGGTGTCAATAGAATGGAGAAAGCTGTGCTTCCTAATGTTAAACAGACTACCTTCATATAACAAAATGGTACCTTCTTTCCAAAGGAAGAAGTATAAAACAACTGAATCATCTAAGGCTAAGTGCAAGTCACTTTGTAATGAAAGTACATGGAATAGTAATTGGATGGGTCTTACTCTCATGTTTTTCAAACTATTATTGCTAATTCTAAAATCATCAGTCTTCCTTAATTACTGCCTACAATTATCATGCCATATGATATTTTAAAATTTTTTCAGAGAATACAGTTAGGTGCTTTTTGATAAGTATGGTACATAATTTTGTATACCTCCTGAAGCTGAGGGGTTCCTGTAGTAAATCAATATATTCTCCAAGTAATTTTTTGCCTTCTGGCTATAATCTCTTTTCTTTAAGCTTATCTAGTGTTTATGTTAGCCACAGAGGGGTATGAGCGGAGAAATGGACTTTTAATTATAAACTCCAAGTGGAGCCCAAATTCATAATGGTCTTCCCTTACTCTATGCTAGAGGCAATAGAAATTTTTATTCTTCTGACAAAGAAAGTAATAGAATATAAATTAGTCCAAGATACAAATTATTTTCTACAGATTGTGCTTCACTCCTTCATCAGTTGCTTGTCTGAATGGCAGAGAACTAATTCTATCTTAAAAAAAAAAGGCAAAAAAACTTGGACAGCTGTTTCAAAAAGAGAGCAGAATTTGTGATAAGAAGGTGATGCAAATTCTCTCCAGAACCACTGGATGACATTTATCTGTGGTACTGTGACTTCTTACCTCTTCCATGCAGGCACAAAAAAACCCTTCACAGCAAATCTTATGATTGCAAGTTCAGATCAGAATAGTTTTTTCAAGACAGAGTCAACAGAAGGTAGTAATATAGCATACTTCTGCTGGCAAATACTATATTTTCCACAGGAAAGAGATGTGATATTTACTGCTTGTCAACTAACAGCAACATCCCTTTGCAGTTGGAACCTCTTTCAGCGAGATACACAAGTACAAGGATCAGAGTTGATGACAACACTGCTAAAATGGCTTGAGGAAAAAAAGAAGTGGATGAAGGAATGGTCTCTGCAGGGACGACTTGTGCACAGATATGGCAGCAGATGTACTGGATCCCTTGCCTTGCTTCTCCAGTTGTTCCCTTCCCCCACTGGCTCCAGCTCAAACCCTCCTCTCTTGATCTGCTCCCCCCCTCCTGAGATTTGCCTTTGAATTATGCAAGCTTTGCACTCCCCAGGGTTTATCTGCCAAAAGGTAGCATGTGGCCCATGGTTTGCATTTTAGTTTAAAATTTTCGATTATAGAAGTCAGATCCTTTCAAAATACTTTACATCATTTATTCCCATAGGCAGAAAGAATGGCAGGAAAAAATTGTTCACAGCAGTATGAGAGGATGTAAAAGTTCTACATTTTCAGTTAAAAAAAAAAAAAGAAAGAAAAAAAAAAGAAAGAAAGTTGGAATATGGTTTTAATCAAGTAGTTTTCCTTCCTAGACGAGTGCTTCCTTCTTGTAATATATATAACCTGACTGCCTATAAAAATAAAGGTGCCAGTTGGAGCCATTTAGGAGACCTAAGGAAATTCTGCATTAACCTGAACTCCTCCACTCCTCAGTTCCTTCCACTATTATTCTGTGTGTGGCCTCTCCTGAAGAGTTAGGTCACCGATATCCACACACATACCTGTGAAGATACTTCAGAAACATCACGGGCTTCTCATTACTGATGTGGTCCAGGCTTGGCAGCGTATATACTCAGAAACTGTCTTAGTGGAGAAATTGCCATGGTTTGAACACATACTATTATTTCCATATGATACCTAAGCCTGGGTAACTTGCAATATAGAAGTTTCTCCTTTTTTCAGGTTTGCAAAGAAAAATATATATTCCACTACAATTTTCAGGATTTAAAGCCCCAAACCTTGAACTTTATTGCAAGGAGAAAGCTTAAAGCATCCTTTCCAAAACCCAGAAATCTAGAATAAGATTTCTGGTTTAACACTTGCTTAATAAACAGACAGTAAACCTGTGGTGTCATGCCTGCCTAAAAATACTATTAATTGTCCAGATCAGAAACTCATTCGACCTCTAACCGGGAATTTGGTGGAGAAAAGAAGAAATATTTTCTGGCAAGCTGACTGAAGGAGAAAAATAAATGCTGATTGAAGCTGCTTGGCAGTACAGAATGTTAGCGTAGGTCCTCAGGGAGATGGATTAGTAAGCAGGAAGAAGGTGAGGCTGTCAAAGGTGCATGATAAATTCATTTAGCACATAGATATAGAATGATTATGCACATAGATATACACACAAGCAGATTTTTTATTACTTTCATCTTTACTCACAAGTAAAAACAGAATAACTTACCATTGGTGATGACACTCATTAAATCTCTTTGCACGGTTATCAATATCATACCAGAGCTGATCATATGTACCATTTCAAATTACATATACACGTGTATACAATACAAAAATATGCTATTACAAAATAAATATAAGTAGGAAAGGATGCTTTACTAACCAGGAATCTTTCTACTGTTGGAATATCCTTAGACCTGCTTAAAAATAAGGCTGAAAAATGCTAAATAAAGATATTCCATTGGACCAATCTTCAAATAACACAGAATAAAAGTACTACAGATAACATTCATTCTGCTGTCTGCATTTATCAGTACGTATTTTTTACATCATCAGTAGTGTTTCAAAATTCTGCGTCTGCTAAGCTACTCCGTTATTATGAACTCAACATCAGTGATTTCTCCCTCTCCTGTTTTCATTTTAATACGCTACTCAGTTCAGCCAGTACAGAACAAATCAGAAATAAGAAACGTAGAAGTGACATAAAAAAAAAAGCCATACTCAAAAGATTTGGTAACAAAATATATTAATATATTTATAGAGGTACAAAATGCCTCTCTAACTGAGACAATCCACACTTCCAGACAGATTTGTAACTACTTTGTTGGTCTTAAATTAGTGTTGGTTTTTTTTTCAGGCTATGACACAAGGAAAAGAGATCACAGTTAAACTGATAATAGAGCTGCTCTAGAAAAATTCAAAACTACTTAAAATGTGTGTCTGGAAAGCTGCTCTTTTGATTAGTATTACTTCAATTTGTACCTTCATCATTTCACTTCTTTAAAAAATACATGCCTTAGTAAAAAGTTACATTTATGTTATGTTGTGTGAATCATAAAAAATAAAATCAAATAATAATATAAAATATCTGAAGACATACTCTCTAACCTATATTTCCCATAGGTGTATCAAACTTAAGAATGAAGACTGAACTAATATGAATTTTTACACAATACCCAGTCTATTTTTTTTTGAGCTCACACTTAAACCTACCACTTCAAGAGTCCAATAAATACTATTACATTGTAAGAGTATTTTCTTATCAGTGTACAAGGAAACAGTGATAAACATTATCAATGAAATGAGAAAATGACAGGGTGAACAGTATCAACTAGTATCTGTGGGTCAATAACTGTTTCAAACCTGGTTAATACAATTTTCCTTAAAAGCCAAACGTTCCAATATATTTTTTCTTAGCTCATTGGAATGCAATGATGTGCAATGTCTGTATTTTAGCTCCAAGTGGACCAAGATGAAGTCTGCAGACTGTCTGCAGCCGAAATAACACTGACAACCAGCCATAACTTCTGCTACTAACGCCAGTCCTCACATACCTCTACATGCCCTGCACACCCCCGAGCCTTTCCACTGCCCCACTTTCCTCCCAGCCACAACCCACACTGTTGCTATGACATGACTTTCTCTACAGAGGGTGTCAAGGTGTCCCAACAGTCAGATGGCTGGTATGTACAGAAAAAACAGCATTATTGAAAATAATAATCACTTACTTCTCGCACCTTCTTTCAACAAACAATAAATGACAAGAAACTTACCTTAGGATTAGTCTACAATTCTACAGTGAACTTCAAGCCTAACATTTGTAAATAGAAATATAATTGTTCTTTCTTTTTTAACCTGTTTGCAAATATATTTCCTGCTGGTATACATCTAGCCACACTTTTAAATAAAATTGTTAACAGCATTCATATCACTTTGTTCTCAGTGACTTAGAATATTTTACTGCAAAGTACCAGTTACATTTATTCTCTAATTAATATACTTACAGCTATTTTTAGTTCTGGTCTATTGACTGAACAGAGGAAGTAAAACCTCTCAAAAATAACTTTTAATCACCCTCCCCACACCCTCTTTTTTTTTTTTCTTTTGGAAAACAGCTGTTTAGGTGGAGGAGGGAGTTGTTTTCAAGCCCACAGTAACATTAAGATATTTTATCAAATAGATTTTTCTCAATGGTGATGAGCCTGAGTAAAAGACGCAATCTTTCCACAGTTCAAATATTTACTTTTGCTTATCAAAAATACAGGACAAGTTACTATTAATTTGATAGCAAGCTAAATAAAAATAATGGAAGCTACAAAACTATAGAGTGCTTGATATGCACTCCACATGCAGGATTGCATTAAAAGACAATTGTTAAAACTGTGGAATTTAATTCAAAAGTGCAAACCAAGATTGCCCACGGTCTTCTTCCATTAAGGTCCTGCATTAGTGAGAAGAACGCCTGCCCTCAGAGCAAATAAAGCAGTCCTTGAACATTTATTTTCATACTGGTGTGGCTGAATCTAGGTGCACAAAGTTTAAGAACAACTTGCGTGCTTGTTCTACTTTTGCATGCTGTGATGACTGGTTCAGGCACCTTGCATTTGTCTGGCCTGTAGCCAAACCACAAGAGAAAGCAAAGATTTGAGCATTCACTGGTAGACCTAAACAATGTGGAGTCTTTACACTTTCAACAGTACCAAAGGTTAACAAAGATTTTGCTTTTCTACATTTGAAGTACAAACTTACCTCTCTCAATACAGGATCTGTTATTGAACTTAAATTAACAGCTCCTTCGTAAGTCAAATAGTAGAATACATTCAGGGACCTAGCAGCCTCTGGCCCTTGCTGTTTGTAGCCAAAAATCAGATCAATCCACTGATGAAGCTGGCAGGAAACAAACTCACTTTCTAATGCCTGTAAAAAAACACACACAAAGTATATAAACTTGAGTTTGACAGATAGTCATCATTTCTTAGTAGTAGAAGTATTTTGAATAGCATGCAAAATTATCTTAACAAGTCTCACTACAAAATTGGTAACAATAGTTTAAAATTATATTTTTTTAAAAAAACGGCCCCGCAAAAGATGACGGGGTCTCCTGACTAACCCTACTCTACTTCCTGCTCACTGTGAGATCTTGCTGTTTACACTATAATAGTGGGAATAAGAGCAAAGCAGTAAGTGGAAAGCATTTATGCATTTAGAGGCAGACAGGCTAAGTTTTCATGAACTCTCACAATAAAGTTGTGTTTTTTCTACGTGTGATCTTCACAATGAATAATAACAGCATGTTAATCTGATTGTGACAGACGGACAGAAGACTGACAGATCCAGGGAAACTCAACTAACTAGGAGTGTCAGGGTACAAAATATTTACATGCTGAAATATCAGCCTGCTAATACTTTTATGCATTTCTTGTATATGTCTCTTAGACAAGCCTTTACAGAAATGGTATTAGGATGCTGAATGATAAAGCCACTTTCCTGAAGATGTTATCCAGTTACAATCCAATCCCTCAAACAAAAGCATCTAAACCGTAATGGATCTCTCCATAACGGTATTAGAAATAGTACAAATACATTAAAAGATGACTTAAAAATCATTGTAATCTAAAGAGTTAATTCACCTAGGTTAAATTGCTAGCAGAATTTGTTTTCACTATTTCACACAGAGGATTCAATATCTTTTTTATTTTAATGAGTAGATGAAACAATGCAACAGAGTCTGATAATCTCTTCATCTAAAGAAACTAATAGTATTTTCCTTGTAAAGGAAATTCCTAATTTTGAGCAGAGGAAGTTAAAATTAATCTGAAAACCAAGGAAATCACTCTGCAAGTTGCACACAAAAATGATGGGTTTGTTTCATTAACTGATGCCTGAAAACAACATTTAAATTGACACATAAAAACAGCAATTGTCTTAATTTGTGTGGTGCACACCACACAAAAGCCCTAAATATGTTCAAATTAGAGCAAGCTGCTTGATTGTCACTGCAGCCTTGTGTCATATTAATGCATGACAAACATTAAACCATACACTTAAATGGCAATTTATATCATTTAAATGTTTACTGCCACGCCAGATCATCACTCATTTAAATGTGACTTTCTGACAGCTAATTTCAGTTAATTTTCCTCGATTCACTTAATTAGAACTTTCAATCAAGAAAAGACCTGTACATATCTCCTACTTCATATCATTCTTTTTTATTATTGTTTTTTATTAGGATTCCAGCTATTGAACTGCTGAAAGCATTCTTTAAAATGAATGACCACAAAGGATAGTAACTCTTTGGATGATCATATGGAAATACCATATAACATATATGCTTAGACAGGATTTTTCATGCTTTTTTAATTTATTTTTCTTTTTTTGTTTGTTTTTAAATTAAAAAAATGTTTAGACACAGACACACAATCAAAACTATAAAAAACCACACGCAGGCCAATTAAAAATTAATGATTTCAAAATTGTTTAATAAGATAAAACCAGTCAGGAGTCTCATGAGTGTCCATAATACTACAATGTGCAGCCATAAAATCCTACAGGGCTCAGCAAATGACAATGATAGGAATTAATTTTCTTGCTATCCTGCTAAAATTTTTTAACCCTAGAACATACTTACTGTTATCATTACAACTATTTAGTGTCAGGGAAAAATAGTTTTAAGGGCCTGTGACTTTTTTTTTTTAATATCTATGTTTAGTATGTGCAGAGGTTGTTCCTTTTTCCTTTTCCCCAAAAGCTAGATTTGTAATGGGTTGTACTACACTCACAAAGCACCTGGACATGAATAACTAAAGGAATATCATTCTGCAATCTCTACAGATTAACAGACACCTAAATCTGACTTTTCCTAAAAAAGCAGAACCAAAACACACTCTTTGTCTTTACCTGGAATGGTTTGTAGCCATCCGGGAAGTACTTTCTTTTTCAAGTTTAAAAATAATTTACACTTGTAATTTAAACAGATTCAAAACTAGACCATTCTCTTTTATTTCTTTTTTCCATATTAGGCCATTTTAGACCATCTTCCTCATTTGCCAAATCACAGCTACAACAGCTAAACAAAAAATGACTACAGTCAACATCAATACCCAGGGCCCTGAAGGACAGACCAAATATAGCACACAAATTCAGACGATAAATAAGCTTGCCTGTCATTTCAGATACACAGTTAAGCTGTTGGTTGCAGGGAGGTGCTTATTCTATGATCCCACTGACAGAGGAAGAATAGTTAGCAGACTGTACACTGATTTAAAAATAAAGCAAATTTTCAGGGAAAACAACACAAGGTACCAGAGTGTGATGTGCATCATAAGCACACTGGTATATACAATTTAAGAGGGGCACTGCTTAATAAAAAATCTGAAAAGTGAAAAAGTTCCAATGTGCATAAAGTACTAAAAAGGAGTTCTTTAAAAACTTTTTACTGTTAGCATTTGCCTCTTGCAAAACTAAACCAAGGGTATAGAATGCTAAGCATTTAGGATTACTTAAGCGTCTAGGACAGACAGTGCTCATTAAGGCTCTAGTTAAATATGGCATGTAGCTATGGGATCCTAGTATCCTTCCCAGGCTGCTCTTAAAGCTACCCAATCAATTGCCAGCACTCCCACTGCAGGCTGAGTACATCATTTACACCCACTGCATGCTCACGGTAAAACACGTAAAACAAGAAAATCCTCTAAAATGTCCAGCCTAACACAGTAATATTCAGTCCTATTGAGTTATTGTAAAATAAATCAGTGCCTAATGCCCAATTGTTAAGGAGCAAATAAGACCGTGAAAAGACTGTCACGTGAAGCCCCACACAAATTGTCAATTCTGTCCACAGGGACTCATATTAACTTTGACAAACTGTCTTGGGGTTGATATCTGTTTCTTTAATGAGATCTATTAGGCAGAGACTAAAACACTTGAGATACGCTAAAAAGTACAGTATACAGATGTCAAACACAAACACCTATTAGTAACTTTCATTTCTCCATTCCCAAGGTAGAAACGCTTCAGAAACATTGAAACACTGAAGCTTTGATCTTATCAGAGCTTATCAGGAAATGTTTGTTTATTCATAAATATTTTTCAGATGTACAATCTGATATCACTAAGAGTAACTAAAATTACTTCTTTGAGAATGACTCTGAAATGCTTTATTTTGTGTGCATCTTTTTATGCCCTGTTTTCTGAAAGGAATGAATGGAGAATAATCTGCTGAAGACTATCAGTGCAACATCGATACAAACAATCTAGCAAAACACAGTCAGAGAAGAGCGATGGAAATACAAAACTAGCACATTAGAAAAGATTTCCCCCCCTCCCTTTTTTTTGAATAGAAATCCTCTGACCATTTATTATGATATATTTTCCCAAACAATGTTATACCTCTGGAATCAAAATTTGTACCTGTAAAGTAACTACCACGGGCCTTTGCTCTCTACTTTTCTTTCTCTTTTATTTCTGTACGCCTGTAAGGACATACAGCAGATGAAATTATGTCTGTTAAAAATGAATATATACTTGAGATTGGGATGTGCCAATGCTGAAATCAGATGGAAGTATTAACTGTATTTCTCTTCACTAGACAGAGACAGCAAAGAAGTCCTACCTATACAAAATGTGTTTTACGTAATTAAAATTAAAGTAGAAACTTTTGATTAGACAACAAAACTGTTTCTCCAACATGAATAACCTTTCCTACTCATGCAATTATAAAAAATCCAGGAAAATATTACTTTGGCTAGTAAGAAATTACCAATCTCAAGTACCAATAATTGCCTATTATCTCAAAGGGGCTAAGTATTTTAATTTCTCTTTGAAGTAAGGAATCTCCTTTGTAATATTTAAAATAAAAGACTTTTTAAAAGAAAAAAAAAAAAAAACACTTTACATTTGAAAAATATTAATGTATGAACAGAAAAGCAGGATTTAGGATTTCACACATTTTTAGCACAAACATAATTTTGATGTGAAAAATTCTCTTCCTGAGTAACCACAAAGCACCCACGTAACAGAAGTACGAGGTAACTACTTCACAGTCATTAAGTATGTATTCTGGCTTGGAAGTATGTCTGTGTACATACTTTTGAAAAAAAAAAAAACACAAACATGTTGGTTTGCACATATTGCATGTGCAAGCTTTCAGACACTAGCTGGTAATGCTGCCTTAACATTGATATATGACCTTTGTAAGTTACAATGAAGAAGGCTGGTTTTTTCAGCCTAATTAGAACTGTTTCAAATTTTCCTGCTAAATATATGATAGAAAGTCCTTTCAACTTTTTTTTTATTATTATTCTAGAGTTTCTTTCCATGTCAACTTTGTTCCAATCAAAATATGTTTTGAATTAAATGATTTTGATTCAATATGTGGATCACATTTCACTTCTAAGATTTAAAGTCCAAAAAGGAAAAGTTTAGGCTGTTCAAACAAAGCAAAAGCAGCCACTTTGCGGAAAGCTATTCACATTTACCAAGACTGACAAATTGTTTGTGTGCACCATTAGGTCTAGTTTCTGCAATAGTTGCCAGATTTCCTGTCCTCCTAATAACACATTAACTCTTGAAGTGCTGGCTTTATCTTTTGAGGTTTCTCAGTGACCACTAGTATTCAGAAGTAAGCTACAAACTACACTTTCACTAGAAACACTATTTGATCACTTGGGTATACAGCTGAGGAGAAAAAAAAAAGAAAAAAAAAAGAGTATAAAAATCTACTAGAAAGATACTGAACTCCAGCCTGCCTTGAAGATATCAGGAGGAGGAGGAAGAGGACAGCAGACATACTAAGGAGAAAACTCAGAGTTTTGCATGAGGTAATGCAAATTTCAAAAGGATGAAACAGACACAAAGCTTTTTACATGATCGCTGGTTTCTAAATTGCTGCTACATAACTGTTCCAAGCGGATTGTTACAACTATACTACACAGAGTTTTATTTACTGTATTTTGCAATTTGTATTAAAAATTAAATACTTTAGACAGACAGCACTTATTTTACATCTTAAGTTACATGAACAATCTCATTCCCTTTAATTTGTGTTCCCTTTGTTTTAAAATGCTGCCCAGAAGTGAACTGCCAATGCATTCTTCATTGGTGTTACAACCAAAGTTAGCATTTTATTTTGTTTCTGTTACTGGTCACCAATATCATGATAAAACAGAAAAAAAAAAAAAAACTCTGGAAAATACCATCTTAATAAATAGTTTTAACTCATGTTTTACACGAGACTGATCTTAAAGAACAAAGAGTATCAAAAACCTGAGAAGGTCATACTTAAGAGACCTCTGGAAGATAAACTTCCCTTCCTGTGCTCCCTCTACTTGTCTGTATTTATCAATAAGGTACTAAGTAATGACAACAGAGAATTTTTGTGTAATAGTGTAACTGAATGAAAAAGCATTTTCTGTTGAGATACATTCTGCATAAACAGCATGTAAACAATGAAAAATATTTTGCAATCTAATGACTCAAGATCTCACTTGAATTTATGTAATTATTACCAAAACAAGAGTGAATTAGCAGAATGTTTACCTAAAAATCTTGAGTACTTCTTTTGGCAATTTCTATAGTCAGTCCCCAACTGTCATTTTGTAGTTGAAAACAGACAGGTCTGACAGCTGTTATATATTTCATAAAATGAAAGCTACTTTTCCTTTGAAATTCGGCTTTAACCTCAACTGAAATGTCTATCACTAGATGCAGGAATAAAAGATTTAGCTGAATATGAAAACTTGCCCTGAAGCATTCTTAGCTGTTCTTCTGTTAACGGCAGTGATCACCCTTACAAAATATATTTTTTAGTATATGCAACTGGCTAAGCATACCCATGATAACCTGCAAATTTGAGAGCAATATTTTAAGGTAAAATTGCTACAATTTACCACAACCAGTATATAGATAAACTGACCAAATGCTGCATTTCTACTGTTAAGTTTCAAAGTTTAGACATCTATCTCAAAGTGTCAACAGTGGAAACATTTACACAATTTACAATTTACAATTACACAATTTACACAATTGCTTAACTTTACTCATGAGCAACTTCATGGCCTTCATAGTAGAACAATGCCTGGCTTGTAGGATCTCTTATGTTATCCGTTGTAAGAAGAAACAAGCATATGGCTATTAGAACATTTGGAGAGCCAAACTTAAAAACAAGATTCAAAAGATGATACTACAGTGTAAAGAAACCAAAAGCAGATTAAAGAAAGCCAACATGCGTGCCAAAAGCAGTGCAGTTATAACATCACACTGAATAAGTGCTGATTTGCTCACATTACATGTCATCGGTATACCTTTTTCCCTGAGCATGTCTCCACTGGTACTTGACAGTTAATGAACTATAAATTCACATGCTGGCTTACCTCACTTGTTCACATATTCCATCAGTGATGATTGTGACAATACTACCTTCCCCACCGAAAGAAAGAGTGGACAAAACCTGTCTCAGCCAACTGGCTCCATAAGAAAACAGATGCTTTTCAAAAGGCATACCAGCAGTGACCCCTTCCTAATAGCTGGATTTCCTCTCAGCCAGAAGACTCAGAAGACTTGTGATAGGAACAAAAAAAGGATCATGAGGACTTTATTAAACTTCCCTACATGAAAAATAATATATAAAAGCCATAATTAATTACAGTCGTAGAATCACACAGCTATTATTCATAAGCATGATAACACTGATACATATGGGGCTTGCATTTGTCCTTCTCTAGAGATACGCAGAAAATCTAAACACAACTGGTTAGATAACCATAAGCATTTCTTGCTAGAAATATGGCTAAAAGCAAGTATTTGTAACAGCAGGAAGTGCTGGTGATTTCCACCATTTCCACCTCTTCCCAGCCCTGAATTTTTTTCCATGCTTAAAATGCCTGCTACATTGTTGGAGGATTCTCTTCCTCAGAAAATATCAGCAACGTCCAAAGCCCAAGACAGGCTGGATGAGGATCCCTTTTGAAAATCCTCACATACAGCACCAAAAAGAGGCAGGAAGCTCCCTCCTCCCTGAAAATCAGTAATTCCTGTCAGTTCCTCCAGCACTTGCCTGCACGAAGACTGACAGCCTGGATCTGGAACCTATTACCCATGGAAGCACAGACTGTTAACCACACAGCTGACAGTTGGCTCAGTCAAATTAGTTTAAATGAAGTTTTGTATTAAAAAACCAAACAACAAAATCCCCCAAGATATGACTACATTTCACAGTGCAGTGTTGGGTACTGACAGAGCTGACTGAGCTGGCAGCAGGGCTGTGCCATCGGGTTAGCACAGCATGCTGCCAAGCTAACACAACCTTTCTCTCAGGTTAATGCAGGTACATGGCTTCCAACACTTCAGCTACCTCGCATACCCCTAACCAGAGGTCTTCTGTATGGCATCTTCTTGTGCCTTGTCACCATGATCACAGTTGCTTCCAAATGTCAAGTACTAGCCAAAGGCAAACTGAAAGGTCAGAGTACTGCACGCTTCCAAAGGGGCATTTGTCATAGCAAACAGAGAGAGATTCACCTTTTCATGTTACAGATTCTTTCTCAGTAGCAGAGAGGTGCAAAACACACACTACAAAACATTAAACTATGTCAAATTTGCTTGCCTTTCAGGCTGAACAAATATCTGCTTTTTCACTGAAGACAGAAACAGATGAAACTGAAATTCAGAAAAGTGTTACGGCCAGAGTACGCTTACCCAGTGTTAGGGCTTTAGCTTACTTTTTTTAAATGAATATATAGCTTGCATAATTGTTATGTAATGGATGCTGAAACTTAGTGAATACAGTGAAGGTCATGAAGTTATAGAAAATGTCTAAAACATGAACAGAACTCGCATGATCAAAATGCAGAAAAGGTTTATATCAGCACAGACAAAACTACACTTGAAACAGCTTTCATGTTAAGTATTAGGCTGTGCGCTACAGGTTTTGATCTCACTTAATCCTCAAATTAAAGTTTAAGCCTACACATACTGTCTGATTAACAACAGCACAATACGTTTCACACTGGGAGACACTGGTGATTTTTTACTATGTATTTTGCATCTAAATGTGCTCATACATTTTTCCCTTCTGATTTACTCTGTAATCCCTAGAAGTCAATTGTTGCTTTATTTTTGCGCTCTGTTTCAACAGCTTGCAGCATTTATACTGTGCTTTGATGTGTCAGCTGTATATGCAATTCACAAGAACTGTGATGATCAACAAGTATTAGTATGCATGTAAGAAGAGACAGAAATGGTTGCAAACACATGGTCTTCAGATCACTGCAAATAGCACAAGCAAACATCTTAGAAGAGTTGTAGAGACTAATCTAATTTGTCTTTGAAGCCAGTTCTGGGAAAAAATGTTCTCGAAAAATTTGTTTAAGATTAGGAAATAGTACGACAAAAGGTCAAGGAATTTAAAATTTAAAACACAGTTTAGATGCAAGTCAGGCAGACAACCCATTTCAATCTTGTCATTTGACTTCACAGAATAGGAAGTGTTCAAGAGCTTTTGGAGAACAGATTTGCAAAGGCAATTAGGGTACCACTTCTGAATAAATCAAACAGTTACGAAATGGGAAACAGCACTATATCATCTCATGGCACAAACGTGTAATCCACTACAGTACTAACGCATAGATAAGCATGGGTTTTGCTTCCTTGCAATGATTATCAACAGTCAAATTCTGATCTTTTATAAAGATGTTCTCTGTGGTTGCTTAGGATGACAACAATACAAGGTATGTTTGGCAAAGACACTGCGCTCATCAGAGTTGGCATTTAACTAGAATGACACAGGAGAAACATTACTTAAACATGACAGAGAAAGAGAGAATTTGTGCAGTAAAGACATTATCAGTACGAGATTCTACAGTTCTCAAAGCTTTTCTGTTGTTCAAACCAGATTTTTGTTCAGCACAAGAAATACAAGAGAAGGGACTGTTGGAAGGACTGGCTCCTCCCTCTCTCCCCTCACACCACAGCTTCTACATTCAGCATTTAAGAAAAAACGCCGATTGGTGGAAGATACTATTTGGAAAATGACATGCTCTTTGCAAACTTGCCCAAACACAGCAGGTTCTCATTTAACATCTTGTTCTGGCAAATTTGCTAAGCAAGCTACCAGGAAGCCTAGATCCAGATGAGCTGGTGCTCAAGGGCAGCTCACCTTACACCGAACCCTCTGGTACAAGCACTTCCACAGTCTTCAGATTAAGGAGGACCCTGTCCCGGGCTTGACCGTGAGCCACACCATGTCCCAGTGGATCCCCTCAGCCGTCTCCCAATCCTTGGGAGTAGTTTGGCTACTGCTGGAATTTGTAGCAGAAAAAAGAGCTCCTAGGGGTCAGGTTCAAAGCTTGAAAGAAATCAAACTGAAAATGGGTCATATTTGTAAATTACTTTTTACATTTCCCTTCCTTAGGAAATGTGAAATCTAGCTTTTCTTATTCTAATTTAATCATGCGTTGCATGTAGAGTTTCAACCAGTTTCAGACATAATGCTTTCTTGTGGGTAGTTTAATTTCTTCTAGGTTGTATTGCTTTCTATCACCTAAACAGCTTCCATTTTTCACTAAGACAGCTGTACACAAAAAGATATATTGAGTATAGTGAGCACGCTCAGGAAATCAAGGCGTAAACACCTCCAAGTGCAACAGACATTCTGTAGCCGGCTGAGAGCAAACTTTTCATAACCTTTATATTACTCTGCCATGAACTGTGTTAGTGGGAAGGGAGCAGGAGATGAATACTATTAATGTTTGGAGGTTACACGCTGAAAAAGCATGTGGCCCATTATTAACGTTAGAATGAATTAAATTTTTCTAGTTATAAGTGAAATAAGATTCTAGAAAAAAATAGAATTTTCTCTTGTATCAATAATATAATTTTTTCCTTCATAGAAATTGGCTTACAAAAACATAAAAATAAAATAAAACTATACTGCAATAAACTAGTATTTAACTCTTATCTTCCAATTAATTTTGTAGTTCAGAGGTTGAACTCCCAGAGACAGGTCTAGCCTTTTGTCTTTACATAGCAAACCATAAAGCAACTGATCTATATAGCATTGCTACCCAGCATGGAAAAAGACAAAAGGTTTAAAAAAAATTTTTTTTTTAATCACCAATGTTTTTAAGCAGCAATGACCAAATTACAAGGTTTTAATCAACTGACATTCTACTAAAACTACTTACTCTGACTCTGGGTAATGCTCATACATGATCTATTTTAAATAAAGCCCCATACCTCTGGCATGCAAGCTTTATCAGCCTGAGTAAGATAAGCTTGAGGATAACATCAAGTCCTTGTCTTAAAGCCAGTGCTGCTCAGAACCAGGACTGAGTGGTTCACCCACTCTAGGGCTGCTGAAGGGAAGCAGAAGGTTTCCCAAGCTCCTCACCCTTACAACCATATCATAGAGATACGGCAAGTGTTTGAGATACCTCATCCAATACGTGTACTGTCAGTCTGTATTTCACCTACAGGCACAGCAAAAGGGAAATTAACACTGTTTTTCAAACGTATGCCTGTATGTTCAATTCTACCCTTTATTTTGGAGGACAAGCTGCTGCTGCTTTTCTTTTTCTTTTCTTTTTTCTTTTTTCCTTTTTTTTTTTTTTCCTTTTTAATGCCAGATGTATGCCAAATAGCAAAGAAATCTTGTTGCAATATTGTTGGGGGAAAATAAAAAAAGTAAAAAAAAAAAATAAAAAGAAAAAGAAGCATGACGTTTGCCATCAGTCAGGTTCAGGAGAGGCCAGCAACTCGCCTGCCAGGGGCCAAGACCACTCATGCTCTTCGGTGTAGGCAGGAATCTCCTCAGTGGGAGCTGGGACCTGGCCAGGGCAGGGTGCTCCCGCACCCACACCCACGGAGGGATGTCATGGGGGGATTTCTGCACGAAAAAGCCCCATTTCCACACATTGGGCAAAGCACTCGCGTTTCAAGGGAGAGGCGGCATTGACAGATCTGCAACCCAGTCCTCATCTCAGCTTTCTCCAGGCGGGCTCACTCGCTTCTGCTGGGCGAGCAAAAGGCAAGCGGGCAGGCAAGGGTTACCGGGCACCGAGAGAGGGGAGCGGGGAGTGGGGGCAGCCCGAGCCAAGCGGGGAGAAGCCTCACTAATGAGCCTTGAGGACCCCGCAGTGGCTTTCAAACCATGCCACCCCACACCAGGGGGCTGCTGGCCATACCGAGAGGGCGATTGGAATAAATGACTGGAGTCATTAACTCTGATTTGAAGCCACCTGACTGGAAAGAGAGGCGAGGAGCTGTTTAGCTGATGGGCTGGTGGTAGAAAAAGGAAGCTTTCCTTTACTCTCTTGTTTGTATGTGGTAAAAGAGCTCGTCCTTTCAAATAGGTATTTGGTGGCGCTAATGAAAAGCAGCTTTCATTCAAGGGCCTCCCCATTCATTTGGAAAGGAGGAGAAAATAAAAGCTTCAAAGTAGAACTAATTTACTTCATCCAGCCCCCATCTTGGGGAGCCTGGCCGTTGCATTAACCCCAGAGCAAAATATGGGTAAAAAACCTGCTTCAGAATGCTTTTCTCTTCGCATATGAAGCTTCTACACTTTAGGGATACCTGCATGTTGGTTTTTGGTTTGGGTTTTGCTGTGTGTTGTTTATTTCATCATTATTATTATTATTTTTAATGACAAATACCAGGGCCTTCGAAAAGGAATCCGGCCTCACATTTGCTGTTTTCCGTGCCCACGCTGCCAAACGCTGAAAGCCTGAAGGCAGCCCCTTCCCTCCAGCGGTGGGAGCTCCGTGTTTTGCGCTACCAAGATCCGCACCAACGGCACGCTTTGTGGAGCAGGGCTGGCAATCTCCAGCAGCCCTTAGGCAGTGAACATATTCACTGCACACTCGCT
Organism: Cygnus atratus; assembly: GCF_013377495.2. NCBI lineage: Eukaryota > Metazoa > Chordata > Aves > Anseriformes > Anatidae > Cygnus > Cygnus atratus. The sequence continues at coordinate 33,573,005 of NC_066365.1, read as the reverse complement.
TTCTCTGCCACGCTACTTCGCCACTTCATTTTACAAAGCGGAATTACAAAGAGTGAGGGCATTACTACCTGCTGTTTTACAAGCAATCAGCAATTCATTGTACCACTGTTGTCCTGTACCTGCTGAGTAAATGCTTGAAAAAAGTTCCACTAACTGCCCAGTAACAACTACAGTATGGTAGCAAAAGCAATTCACCAAATGTTTATACTGAGCCTCTGATTTATTTGACAGCTTTACACCTTCAAGACATGATATAATTAAATGTTTTGACAGTGAAACAAAAATTGTATAAATTAGAAAGTCGTTAAAGAAGTACAGTATCTAAAATTATAATGTAGCACAGGTATAAAATACTGTTTCTGAAATGCCCCTATAAAGTAGAAAAAAAAAAGTATTTAAGTTTTAAAGCATGAATTTTTATCCACAAACCATCTGCTACTGTGTTAAATTATTACACATCGAAACAATTCTTCACTTAATCACTCTGTGAACTCAGTTCATAAAGATTAAAAATGCAATTCTATGGTATTTTTAAAAAGGCAATTAAATCATGACTTAAGCAAAAATAGTGGACCTAAAATATTAAGGGACTTTTTAAACGTTCAAACAAAATACTAAACAGTATCTTGATTTATTGTGTCAATTTTTGTTATTTCAATTGTTTCAAAATATAAATCAACAGCTGCCATGATGGCTTAGGGGACAAATAATGCACTATGATGTTAATCCTACCCCTCCAAGGCACTCTAGTTGAAGCCTCAGACAACCCTTTGTGCTTATGTAGACCAGAGAGATGCAAGCTGGCACTTCTTATCGGAGAGAAGAGGGCACACAATGCACATGTAATGCTCAATATGGGGGACCAAAATTAAAAAAAAAAAAAAAAAGAAACAGCAGCTGATCACTTCTGTGTTCATAGGACAACCACAGATAACAGCGAGAACCACTGTCCATGTTCAAAATGAAAATAAGAATGTCAAAAATGAAATCCTAAAACTGAAACAAATGTCCCTAAACTGTGTTTGATCACTCTGAGGTCAGTTTGTATCTTTAAAAAACAGTTTCACTATCATTTTTGGTAGTATGTGTATAAAACGTGGCCTTATTGCTAGACTTAAAAGCTAATTGTTTAAACATTGTATAATTATATAACCATTATTTAAACATTAAAGCCTTTAAGCAACTACGCTAAAACATGTAGAATCAACTTTGTAATGCAGCTGAAGAGCACTGTTGTTCTAAAGGAAACTGTAATCCAGCAAAAGGTAACAATGACCAGTTGTTTATAAAAACCACTGAAATGTTTGGGAACTAGTTCACATTCTCATGCTGTGTTTATGTTTCCATTTATCATCCTTCTCCCTGAGAAGATAGCTCAGAAGGAAGAAAGAGTAGAGAACAAAATTTTGTTTAAATTACACACGCAGACGTCAGGTAATTTAACAAATCGAGACAAAAAAGGGATGCCTGTGTATAGCTAAAATCATTATTGCATTAAATCATTTTCTCCTCTCCCTTTCTCTAAGGAACCCATCCTTGCTGCACAGTTTATATTTATTTTGTATATTCAGCTTTGCCAAGAACTTCTAGCCTGCAAGCTAAGAAAAGGAACCAGAAATAGCATCAAAATGTAAGAGCATACTATCTATAAATGTTACTGCGGTCTTATTAATTAAAGAACAGATCTGATCTTTGCTTAGAGTGTGTATCTTAATAATTGATTCCACTCTTTTCACACTTTTCTTCCATTGTATTGTAACTAAATACAACACAGTATTACATTATGCCCATAGGAAATAAACTGGAGGTGATGGGACAATTTTCAGGATTGGTACAGTGGGCAAAGGGAAAACAGTTATTCATCAAACCCTTCATTAGGAGGACTATACGACTTGGTTACTTATGTCTGCAGTGGATTGTATTTCTGAATAGAAATCTCTTTTTTGCCTTCCACTCATAAATTACCAAAGTCACATACATTTCCGTAATGATGTATGTGATAACACGGAGAGACTGTTTTTCCTTATGCCTTCATGGAGAAGATTCAGGAAGTGATAATTTTGTTTAATTACACTTTTTGGATTCAATGCCAGATTCAGTTACATGCCACGCCTGCTGCCCTCAAACCACAGTGGGTTTTGGAATAAGTGATTACAAAAACTGTGAGGATCAAAGTAAAAACGGCTAGGGCTCCTTAGAAAGAACTGCACTTCGGTCTTACTCTCCTGTTCATTATTGTCACAGGTAATACACAGGTAATACAACTAAAGAGTTACATTTGAAAAATGTTATGTTTTGTTGTTGTTGTTTCTTTGTTTGTTTTCCGTAACAAGCTAATAAGAGAATTCTTAAGACGTAAGGATTAGCTAGGGTATATTTGCTTCTTACAAAAGGATCCAAAGTAAAATGAACTTCTCTGTCAAACTGGTTTTACTGAGTTTCTCCTGTATTTAATTCAGGGACTTGCACAAAGGACAAGGAGTGCTGGTTGAATATATCAGCCTTAATGCAGAATATTACAAATATTTATTAATGCAATACTAGCAGCCATTTATTAATTGCCCAGCTTACAATGCACTTATTCCTCCAAAGACTCCCCCTCCTCAGGATGTCAGTAAATTCAAGTGAACATTTTATAATTAAACAAAACATCAAAGTAGTGGACATACATGCAGCCACCCCATACAGGTGGATTTTTTATGAGATGTAGTAATACAGTGTGTTCTACTGCCTCTCTTGGCATGCATACACACATACAAAAATCTGTTTGGAAACAGTCTATTGCCCCTTCCCACATAAAAATAAATAAATAAATAGTGAAAATTATTCATTGTAAAATTTAGATTAAAAACAAAACAAAGCAAAAGAACCAAACCAACTAAGCACCATCAACAGCAACAACAAACAATAAAACCCCTCCCTTTCTCCCTCCAAACAAACTTCTATTACAGTAATACTAAGAGTCTATTCTAGGGATCGGGTGACATGGAAATACACATACAGAATAACTCCATCTTGGAAATCTTTTAGACAAAGTTGGGATTCGCTGTTTGAGCTGATGCATGCAATCAGCTAGTCAGTAACTTGTCCTATCCACAACAATTTTGATGTTTGAATGTGTTTTGAATGTGTTTTCATTCTCCAAATGAAAGCATACAGGATCCTTGACTGGAACCATCATAGGCTACATTCAGTATTCCCCTGCTTACAAAAACTAAAAATCCAGTTAAATTTGCTCTGCGTACATGTACATACATGGAGGAATCTTGAAACTCTGCTTAACTGATTATCCTGTTAACTGGTTCTGAAACAGTAATAAAGGAAAACCTTCATTGACTTTATATAATAGCTTTGCCATTGAGATGAAAGAATGTATTTATTGTGTAATTTAAGGTAATTCATGCCTTAAATTCTTGTAAATTGGCTAAGTTTATCCCAAATTTTATGGGAACAAAAATGCTCCCCAATTTGCTCGCATGAAGGTAAACCATAAAATGACCAGAGCCTTTCCAGAGAGTACGAGCATGACTCAGAAAGAGGCCTGCATATTTCTACATTTTATTCTTTTGTAACTAACCTGGTCTTTATTAATCATTTAATTGTGACAACATTGACGTTATTTTATTCATGAAATGATTTTGGAAAATTTCAACCTCTACATAAGAACAAAACATACCAAATTTCCGCATGGCTTAACTCATAGGGAAATTAAAACTCGAAATACTGACTTCAAAACTCAAAATAAACTGCAATGTTAATGGAAACAACACAGAGAGATTCTGCTACACAAAGCCTTTCTCAAATTTTAACGCATTAAAATAAATCCCCTGTCCAAGATTTTCTTTAAAAAAATAGCTAAATAGCTACTTTGCAAATTAACAGGATTAATCACAAAAATCTGAGAATCAATACTGTAACAACTAAAACAACAAATGCAGACATTTCAAAAAGTTCTACTGCTTGTTTTGTTGTAAATTCATTTCAGATTGAGCAAGCTACAGCATCCTTATATTTACATAGTAAATATATACAAAATACAGTGCAAAATTTACAACTTCAGTACCTCCTTTAAAAATCATATTCATTTTTATAAAATCCTTAAGCACATAGTCACAGGAGCTTCTCACATAACACAGTAAATGTCACAGAAGGCGTTACATATTTATGTCACTCATGCACTGTACATACACTACATATAAACCATTTAGTTTTCTTTTATACAAAAACACAACACACATTATAAAGATTTAGCGTAGCGATACAGAAAATAAGGAAAACGTGCTAAGATTTATTAGCCAATTAAATGCATAATTACTGATTTATCCTTCAAATTACACATGAAAAGCCCTATTGTGGTGAGCTGACATGAAATTTTTAGTGTATGATTATTGGCAACACTGAACATTTTGATAGCAAATGTTCAGCTTAGTGTACCCACAAACATACACACACTTGCAGATAGAGAGAAAGATAAAAACTTCAGAGCTGCAAAAATACAAGTATATATGTGGGAAAAATCATGCTTATCCAGACATGACGACAGTTAAAATTGTATGGATTCTTGTTTGACATAACTATGTCTGTTTCTTCCCCGAACTTAAAGTTGAGAAGTTGATAAAATATTTTCCTGAACTTTGCAAACCTAGAAATACTAAAATGCAAAAAGTTCTTAAAAACTGTGCTATTTTTTTCTTAAGTATTGCAGTTATCTTATTTGTCCTGAGCAGAGGATATGTAAGAAATTCAATATTATATTCTATGCACAAAAGGAGAAACGAAAGCATTTCTAGAAAAAAAATCCCCCTTAAAAGCTTGTGATTCACCTATGGACAGAAACTTCATCAGCTGTCTTGTGTTTCAGTGTTTGCTTTCCAGTCATTTCCCTGTCATGAGATGATACATTACAATGTAATGTTTAGTATTTAGTTCCGTACAAAACTCGCGCAGGCATTAAGAAACCACACAGCAAAAAGGCTTGAAATGGGCCAAGGAGTAGGAAATTTCAGAATTACAATGATCAGAAAGCTGCCTAACCATGTAAATCCAGCAGAACAAGGTACCCTGTATCAGGCACAAATCCTGGGCAGTAGCTGTGACTGTGCTGCAGACACAGTGCAGGAGGGAAAAGGGAAGAACAGAAGACAGCGACCCTCGCTCCTTCAGACAGTCAGATCAAGGCGATGAGGAGGACAGAGAGGGGCTGAGCTGCCAGCCCCCAGAAGCCACAATTCGTTCTTTACTGTTATGGAAGAGTTGAGAGTTGAAAATCACTATTGAAAATTTTGGACCTCAAAAGATGGTATTACTATTATTTGCCTAGGAAGTTTTGGGGCTTCAGAATTCCAAGTTTCAACCACAAATTTAGAGAATTCCTTTAGAAAGTAATAAATGACAAAACCTAGATGCATGCAAACTAATAATTTCAAAAACAACACCTTACGGAAAAACACAAATAATTAGAAAATTTAAAATGAGAAAGCCTGCTGTTTTTTGTTTTGTTTTGTTTTTGAGATGAAAAATATAAAAACCTCAAAGAAAGGATTTACTGGAAACTACAAGTAAAAAGTGATTGTAGACTAACTTCTCTATATAACCTTCTAAATAAAACAGTGGGAGGCTCATGTTATATTGGGTGAGACATATACTAACGAACATTTTCAAAGGCCTGACAGCTGCTGGTCCATTCAAGTGAAACAAACTGTTTAATATACCCACTAAAATTCACATAATTAATAAAGATATGAAAACAAGCAACTAGATTTACATGAGCCTTAATCTCAGCATACACAAGGACATTAAACAGAAATATTAATGACTAAAATTCAAAAATTTGTTTCTGTTATAAAAGACTTCATTATTTCTATAGCAAGTCTTTTCTTTTTTAATACCTAATTCCCAATGATTTGCTCTCTAGACAAGCTTGGACTTCGGCAAAACAAAAACAAAACCATGCCATACACTCATTTTTTTCCAACTGCACAAAATAATCCTACATCCCTCTGATTAGATGTATTGTCATGACTAATACATGTACGGAGGAAAAATACTGTAAGAAATTAAGTATAATTCACACACAAAACAAAAATATCCAGAGTACCCATCATAAAAGTAAAAAAAATTAACAATCAAAAATACAAGAAAGGAAGATTTGAGTACTGGTAAAAACCCAGTTGTAAAATTCATGGGAATCATTTGCTGATTTAAAGCTTGTTTGGTCAGTTCAGCTTATGCAGGAACCACAATAGCTTCAAATACTGAATTCAGATTTGATTTTTAACTCTTCCCTAACAAAATAAGCCTTAAGTGCTACGTTTCTTGTCAATTCATCTGTCCGTCCATCCTTCCTTTAGTAACACAGAAATCTCTAGCTTATTTCAGATTGGCAAGATAGGCAGGAGTCTCAAAGACAAGGCCACTGGCACAGGGTTTGTTTTGTTTTTGCATTTTCTTTTTTTTCCCCATGGCTGTATCCCCTTAGTCAGCCACATCATTAGCAGCAACAGAGCTTCTGAGTAGCCACCAAATGTGGTGGCACTTCTCCTGTCGCAGTGTCCCTAGGAATATCTGGGAGAAGCTGGACTTCTTCCTAAGAGCCCAAGGGTAGGAAATTAAGGAGACATGTACGTAGAAAATCAGGTTTCCACAGATCCACTGCTCATTGAAAAACTGGTTACTTTTCCCAAGTAAGTGCTTAAAGATGAACTTTGGTAATGAAACAGATGTTATGGAAGAAGTTATAATAATAATTTTCAATTCTATTTCAAGAAAATTGTGAGATAATGCTGGAGATCTTCAGAACACAAGGAGAAAGCCCTTTTAAAATTGCTTACAAAAACCTATATACCTGTTTCTTTAGTATTTAAGTATTTAATCACACAAAATAATTTTTAGTGTCTTTTAAAATGTACTTTATATAGGCATCCATTATTCTGACTTATAAAATTGAACGTAAATTAAGTTCAACGCAAGAAATTACATGCAAGTGTTAATACTTGAGTTAGCAAAATACTGACATATTTTATAGCTTACTGTGTATAACAGCTTTCACCTTCCTAACTAGCTACATAAACCGAAAATGTGCAATATTTTTAATTAAGTGAAACGAATACAGCCACAGATGCTAAACTCCTAGACTTTTAAAATAAAACACAATTGAAAGATCTTTGCTAGGTAAAACTAAACAACAGAAAAATCTGTACATGTTCCTTCAAACACTGAGCAAAAATCATCTTTCTCTCTCTGTATTCTCCCAACCCACATATGTCACTTCAAATTTCAAATCCAGATTTTGGAGAGAACATGCATGTTTTTCAGACTGCTACAGTATGCTATGAAGCTACTGTTCCTACGTATACTTAATATGAACCAGTCCCTGAAACACTAACTGAACATAAATTAAAAATGTTGTCATTAATTTTATTTCACTCTGGAATCTCCATTACTAAGAACAATGGGGCACAAAACAGAAATCCACTATACATTCGTACATTGCTTTGTGAAATTTGGCATCCATCAGTGTCATATAAAACACATTAAAAAAGCAGCACTACCAGTTTTAGCACAAATATTTAAAGCAGTTCAGTATAAACTTTATGTCCAAATAAAGTCTACTAATATCCAGCAAGCAGTGGTGCAGCTGCATTAGCTCATGTAATGTTTCACACATGGAAACCAAGATGCAAGATTACCTCATTTATGGTAACACTCATAAACTACACAGTACACAGTAAACATGTCTACCCAGCAAATTAAAATATCACTGCACTATGCAGCAGCTGAAGCTATCCAGAACCTGTTTATAATCCAATAGAAACAGAAATTTGTCTTCAGTTCTAGAAACAGGGGGGAGGGGGGGAATCAAAGTCTAAGTAAAATAAACTGCGCTGCAAGTGTCACTTGCCCCAAGACTTCCTGCTTCCCACAAAAGACATGCACCCATTCTGGAGATCAAAGGTCAGAGCTTTACAATAGAATACATTGTAAATAGGTTTAAAATAATTGAATACAACTGCAAACCAAGGACTCATTTATAGCTTGCTGGGAAAAAAATATAGCTGTTTTAAGTCATTCCAGTATATGAACTGAAACCTGCATTATAAAACTGCATCTGCTTCAAAACTACCAGATCACCACCTGCATACCAGTTGGATTTGGTCATTCCACAGCCATCTAAATAATGAAATGCCTTGGAGTAAATTATATGCCACCACTGTTTTGATTATCCTTCACAACGTCTGGAGAAGCACTAAAAATGGCCATACCTGTCACCGAAAGGCGGGGGGCTCTGCAGTTTTCCTAGTACCTGAATCTCGTCCCCAGAAAAGCAATGACTGCTTACTCTGTGAGGGTAAGCATTAATGCGAGCACTGTAAATATTCACCTGTGAGATAAGCTGTTTCTCATGCTGTACTAATCAAACCGAGTTTACTTCTTGCAGAGATGTCTAGTGCCCCGCTGCCTGTCACGACGGCTGGCTCACCGGGGAGGATGGCACACTGCTCCTTTCCAGTCTGCTGGCTTACAAGGTCCAGGTTTCCGTGCCCCAAACAAATCAACAGCTATCCTGTGTCCAGAGGCGCTGCCAACACGCGGAACCAGCACACTCTCCTGTCAGGTATGCAAGTACAAGATCTGCAGCAGGCTTCCCTGCAAACAGGGATGTACTTAGCAGCCATTTCTATCTCCCTCCTCTTTGGCTTTTTTTTTTTTTTTTAATCAATCTCAACACTTGATAAAGGAGCAAAGATACCAAACACAGACTCAACCACATATTTCTGTCCAATTTGATAAGCCCCTTTTTATTCAGTAACAGAAAAACCCTCACTTCTGAGATGAAACAGCTCAAAAATAGGTTAGAAAATGAACGTATTAAAAGTAGCAATACACATGCCTTATAATTTATTACAGCTATTTTTACAGACCACAGACTCATTTGCAATTTACAATCAGCACTATTTTTCAACCAGAGCAAGCAACTATGTCATACAGGTCTACATTCGGTATCAACAAGGAAAATCTTTAGAATTATTATGGTTAATAAAAGCTCCTGTAGCTCTTTACATGTCTAAAACCCTGCGCAAGTTTTCATGGGATAATCCTCTGAAAACAAACTACTGCCTGAAAGTTATGTTTACTGGGGCTGATCTGGCATGGAATCTGTCCCATATTAGTAAAGCTCAAATATCCTCCTTAAGGGCATAATAAATTTGGAGGAATGTTTGGATTTGTTAATATATTTGCTATGTCACCGGGATAAAGGCAGGAAATCATTCTATGATATTTACTTATCTCTGCTGTTAACCTCAGTTACCTCTATTAGACTAGCAATTACACCGCTACAAAACCATAATCACTAGTCACAGCAAAAAGACAGTTCATCACAAGACTGAATTGATGCTCATTTTAACAATGACACGCGAACAATTAACTACTGCCACTTCCTTAAATCAGTGGTTTTCAACCTGTGGTTTGCAGTTGCCTTTGGTCTATGGGCTACTTCTAAGAGACCACAAAGGGTAATTAAGGCAAGTCAGTTGGCTTACTGTCTGCTGGCTTAAATTCACCATACAGGAAAATGCACCTTCAATGGAACATTTCACAGGGTCCCAGAGGAAAAAAAAAAAAAATTAAAAAAAAATGCTGAAAGTCACTGTCACAGGTCTTTTCTTATGCAGCAGAAAGAGACCTTGGAATTTTTACAAGGGTTTTGAGCTCTCAACTGCAGTAGGTGAATAATTTTCCCAACAAAACTTTTGTCTGAAAAATTCAGGAATTCCAGCTTAATGTGACTTCTTACGGAACGTTCACCTTTGTAGGTAGGGTCTGGCAGATTCATTATCTTTCTTCAGTTCATCTGTTCTGGCAGTGTTTCTGGCTCTTAATAGAAGCCTACAGAATACTTCTACACAATAAAATAGATTTCACCTAAGAAAAGACAAGCTGACACTGTAAGTCACAGGAAGTACCCTCTTCTGCCTTGCTGCATGTTACTTATTCTGAGTGATAAATTTATAGATTTTCCTTGGAAAAATCAAAATCCTTTCTGTAGATTACTATCCACTCTCATCTAATCATCATCAAAACAAGCACCCACTCTCACCTAAAAGGAATTTCTGCTTTCTCTTGAAATTTCTGAAAACATATAGCTAATTCTTTCTCATCTTCCTCTGTCAAAACAAACCAACCCAACCTCACATAGACTGCAAGGAAAAAAAAAAAAAGAAAACAAGAATCCACCTAGCCATATTTATGTAAGTTTTCTTCTACACCTAGCCCGTTATGGAAAAAGAACAAGTATACTGAAAATTTCACCTTAATTTAAGAGCGAGACATAGGAAATGTCATATATAAGAAAAAATATGACTTCAAAACCCTCAGAAATATATCTTTGTCCATTTTTGGCACTGTACTCTGTTAGCATGTTGGTCTTCAGCACAATCTTACCATCCCATATCATTTCATGGAATGCCAAATAATCATACTGGACATAGATAAACAAATCCATATCTTCATGAAAACCAAAAATAAGTAATATTAAAAATCCAGAGTCCACTTACTTGTATCATGTAAAGACTGCTAAGATCTTTTCCACATGGTGACCACATAAAACAATAGAGAAGAGTTTCATCTCTCTTCTTTTCCATCAGGAGAGTGATTATGTTCTTCTTAAAGATTTTTAAAAGACTTTTGTGTTAAAATAACTAAACATTTCCTGGAAAGCTGGATTTCATTCTTCCTACAGGACTGCCAACTAATTCTAAGTTAACTACATTAACCTTTTTGCAAGTACTCATTAGTCAAACAATCTATATTTTGGGGATATATGAATTGATTCATAGGTTTCTCAAACAGTTCCATGATTATTTTCACTGTATTTCATGCTAAGGATAAGATTTGTTTAGGTTTTAGCTGCAATAATAACTGCCCTGTCACCCTACTCATCGCTGATACCCTAATTGAGTACAAACACAGCTATTTGTTGGACTGAACGGTAAAGCATATGAGAACTGCCCCAAATTTAACACATCTCATCTTTTCTTTCAGAACTTACAGGATGCTTAATGCTCTCAAAAATGTCACCTCCCGATACTTTCAAAATAGACACCCACAATCAGTAGGTGTGTGATAGATCAACATTAGCTTCCTCTTCAGGTAGAAAATGGGCATTAGACAACTTCCTCATTAAGGATCATGTAAAGGTAAACTTATTAATGTTTGTGGATAATGCAGACACTACAGCAGTGAGTATTAAAGAAAAGACCAGGTACAGGGTTCAAACAGTGTTCACTAAAAGGGGCTCAAGGATATATATATGACAGGATGGAGAGAAAAAATACTGACATTATGTAAGCCCCGTTCATCTTATAGACTGAACACAGCCTGAAGAAAAATAAAAGCAGGTGATCATTTAGCTAGAGGCTATGTGTTTAAGCATAAGGGAAATGAATAATGGAATACAGGTATTTTGTTTTTGTTTTTCAAGTACTCTAAGTCCATAAACTTATTCCATAAAAGCTATAGAGAGGAAAAAAAAAAGCACCGCTTTAGTTATAAGGCATAAAGAACATGTCTATGCAATCTGCAGTTGATTTCTAAACTCATTAAAAAACACAAAGCAGTAGGTGGTGTAGTATCGTAACTCTGAAAGAATTCACAACCACAATACACTTTCTTAAAATGTTTTCCTGTTGCTGACTTTGTGGAAAGGCCCTTCAGCTACCACAGCAAACAACTGAATGATGTGAATTCAAACATGTAATGACTGTGAGGTCACCACATGACTGCTAAGCATTCATGACCTCAAATTAAGAGGTATTACCCTCTATCTACTAATCCTTGGGTCACAAATGTACAGCCTAGTCCAAGAACATTAAAAATTCCTGAAATTTGCTTACACCCCACTGCTTGAAAGATAGAAAGCTAACATGCATGAAGTGATCAGATAAGTGAAAAGGGCAGTTCTGTTCTCAAGCAGCATATTAAAAACGCCATGTGTTTTAGTCACCTTTTCTGTTAATGAAGTCTGCTATGATTTTTATCTTAAGGTATTATAGAAATCTTCTGAAAAATAAGAATTTTCTGAAATTAAGAGAATCTTCTGAAAATAAGAATTTCACAGATCCTAACATTTCAGTTCCAAAATGGAATTTTAAGGGACAAAGAAAAAAGAGGCTACATTCATCTTACTAGTAATGCAATCATAAGGTACTACCTGTATAATCAGACTGGGATCTACAAATGATACTCTATATTTTGGCAGGGTTGCTGCACTTTTTAAACTCTGCCAGGCTTTATTTTTATCACTTTTAGCACATGTAGGACATTTAAGGGCCTGTAACAATCACTCTGTTAATAAGATTAGAAAAAGATTTTTACTAAGAATAATCCCAGCCTTTTATACCATTGTGATATATTTTACATCCAAAATTTGTTTGTTAAAATTTAACAGGAGCATTTACGTTTCCCATAACTGTTACAAAAATACACATTTTTGAAAAGTTCGGGAATTGGTCCTTTGTGGAGACCAAAGGAGTTCTGTTAATATTCTAGCTGAGATCAGTTTTCATTACAAACTTCACACCTAATAAATGAACCTAAGATTTCAGGAAGATATCAACTAGATTTTATTTTAGGTTCCTGAAGTGGGATCTTCATGTAATCACTGGAGACTGCTGCCTTGATTTATCCACCCCTTCTGTATCCTGTCATTTTTGTATTTACATACAACAACAAAAAAGCTCCGAAAGAATTGAACAGATCTGGCAATCTTTTCATTCCTCAGTGTAGTTTCTCACTAGCTTCTTGTGAAATTCTCTGCTTGTACCACCATTTTCAGTCACTAAGCTTCCCTCTCACTACTCACGTGCCACCACCTTCTCTAGATTTTTTGCAGAAAATGATCTTTGGACTTGAAACTGCAGTACTTCTTTGCAGTTTGTAACTGACCTGTGGCAAATTCTGGAGGCTACCTTGGCTGTATTTTTTGCTCACTTAATCTCTCGCTTCTCATAACATTGTAAATCTCATTATAAGAGGAGCAGGAAAAAGAGGAATCTTTCAGTCAAGGATGTATAATTAGAGGAAGCTTCCAGCTCTGGGAAACCTCAAGGCTCACTTGACGGAATACCAATGTAAAAAAATTTTCATAACTTCCTCCTACGTTGGGACTTACTGTTAGGGAAGTGAGAAAACTGGCATACAACAGAGGTGGCCATCTGGCAGACCAGGGCAAGACCCCGCTTGCCAGGCGATCTTATCTGATCCTCTAGCATGCTTGCTTGTCACCAGATCAACCAAATTGGGGATAACGCTGTATATATGCTCCAACAGAAAGATGTCCAGATCAAACCAAGGTCAGCAGAATTTACAGTATCAGATATGAAACTGAGCTAATGTGACTGTGTTGATCTAGCTGGAAAAAAATACAAAAATAAAAAGATTCCTGAGCACTTGGAATTTACTCATTTCAAGAGCACAGCCCAGCTCACAGTCATTTTCTATATAACCACAATATCAGAGTGGTAGGTAGAAACAAACAAGTCAGCGTGCTATTACACCTTGGGTACAAGGGCTTGCAAATGGGTCATAATCAGGTTAGATGACATGTCCCATGGGAGAAATCTCAACTCAAAGTGAAATTTCCCATTAAGTGGTCACCTGTGGTTATTACAATAAAATATGAACCTCTCTATTCGGGAAAGAAGCATCCAAAGCCAAAAGAATTAATCTGAAAATTGCTCTCTTCTAAAATTACTCTAAACCACTAATGCATACAGGGCAAACTGCAACTGGGACAGAGTTCAATAAATGTGTAGAGAAAGAGAGAGAAGCACAGTCTGCTGAAAAACTGAGAATGGCTCAGATCTGTCCATACTAGCAGTAAAACCAGGCTTAAAAGAGGCTCTGGATGTGAGTTATGTTTGTATGCAGCCTTGGAATGGATTTTAATCATGGCTTAATTCCGGTGTAGATACAGCCCAAGGGCATGCCTGCATGATGTGCTTGCATCAGTCTGAAGGCAGGATATTGACAGTTCAGACGTCCAAGTCCACTGCGGTATGGATAGTTCATGTGTTTTTAGTATCTTTAAGAGAGGTTTAATAAATTAACTGACTATAAATAAGATAGCCCTATCAAAAAAAAATGCAGCAAAATTTAATTCTTGGCTTATTTACATTAGTTGAGGCAAAATGTATTCAAAACCTTCTATTAAAAAAAGTTATTATGTGATTTACTATGAAAAGCAGAGAACGCTCCAGCAACACTTGGAGCATGCTCTCACCATCTTCCACTCCTAATCCTCATTACAAAGTTCTTATTCTGCCTCAGAAAGCAGATGGCAAGAGATAATGTCAGTAGCAATTAGGGGCTTCACTGCCCTTAAGGACTCTTCTGATTTATAGGTATAGGAAAATTTTCACAGATTTTTAGAAACAGGATACTTTTCACCATTTTCTTTTAGGTATACTCTTTGGAACATTCCCAAAAACATAACGCAATGTCTCAGGTTTGGTTTTGTTTGTTTCTTTTCTTTTTAAAAAATGGAGAATGCTGTATTTTTAATTACTTAAAAATAACGTCATTGTAAATGAAATGTCCAACTTTACTTTAATTATTCACATTGGGAAACTCAAAGCACTTGAGTTTACCAGTATTTGTAATCAACTTCCTCTAAACTACTTGCATGCTGCTGAACCTTTCATGTTTTTATGAACCCAATTTAACTTTCACTGGAAACAACTAACTTGGATCAGATCCAAAATTTCTTCTTAAACAGTGGCTTAGAGAAACAGGGTAAATCCTGCCAATTTAGACAAGGACAAACACAAAGAAACTCACAGAGAGCATTATCTCACTTTATCGGTACAGAATTTTGACTGCTTATGACCTCTTTGAATGTCAATTACATCGTTGCTATTACAAATATCTTTAATCTTGCTTTACAAGCTGTTGCTCTTTATTAGCAATACTATTCTACCTAAATAAAATCCAAAGAGGAAATAAAGCTTCAGAATGGAAAGAAAAAAAAAAATCCTGAGGGATAGATAGATTTCATATTATTACTATATTGGAGATTCATTTTCAAACTTTAATATTTAAGATGGAGGAAAAATTACTTCCAAAAAGAAATAAGCCAGGCTAGTTTGGTTCTAGAGCCTTCTTTGAGTTAACCTGAACTTTATCCTTCTATGGGGACACTGTACAATATCCTCCTACAAAGCAGCTGCACTAATGGAAGATATACCTGCCCTCTGTTGCTCATTAAAGCTCCACTCTGCCAGAAACTGCTGCTACTCAGATTTGCTCCAGACACTAGCAAATGAGGGCTTTCTAGCATATTTTGGTCTAACTGAATCAAGCTAGACAGCTAAAACATTTTTCAACTATTAAACTTACCTGGAAAGGGTCAGGTAAGCACAAGCACAGGTGTACGAAATTCTACTGGAAATTTGTGTTTCCACAGTCTTCTACTTAGAGGGAACTTTCATGCTTCAAAAGCAGAAACGTTACAGTGGTTTGAATTGCAGAGTATACAGTATTCATAGCTATGCAAGACTGAATTAAGGAAATTAAAACCAGTCTTTTATTTGATTTGGTTCTGTAGTTGACTATATACTTAGCAAACATTACAAATGCAGCTCAAGAGATCAGCAAGTAAGTACCTAAAGGGGTGCCTAGCAGCTAGCATATACACCCTGTTTATAAGGATTGAGAGTAAAAATTGCAGCCTAAGAGATATGTTTTCTCAAATTACTTCCAAAAACAAACACACACTGAAAAAGAAATTCAGAGTCCTTGCTTACTTAAGGGCAGACCAACCACCTGACCAAAGGAACTGACTGCCCAGTACATTAATTACTCAGGTGAGCATGACCTTGATTGCCAAAAGCCTGCATTTGTTCTGCTAAATACATCCTCCTACTTGACTGATGGGCTATAGACTGGCCTCTCCTTAAACCAAAAGGGCTATTCCTGAACTTCCAATTAAAGGGTAACAACTGGCAGATGTGAGGAACATCTAGCAGGATGCTGATGTTGAGCAGATGGGCTAGAGTGCAGCAGCCTTTTCCATCAGTTTCCACCCACTGCTTTTGCAAAAGCGCATAATCATCACGAGCCTGACACTACACTTCCTCGCGCAGCAGTACGATACCCCCTGCAGAGCGCTGTGCTGCTGTAGTTAAACTCATACCAGAAACTCGGCTGACTGGAGCTTGCCTAGCTCTGCAAGTCTGCGCTGCTGACTGGAGTTTCTTGAGATACTGACTTTGGCAGAGAGAACAGTTAAAGAAGTTTCCATTTCAAAATGTTTGTACTCGCATGGCATTGCGGCTAATCATGCCAATGCCTGTGCTACTGCGACTGCCAGTAGAACAATATTGTAAAAAAGATCACTAAAATAATAATCCAGGTTAGGGGGAAAAAAAATCATCTCAGTGATCTAGTTTGTAGTACAACCTCACAAATGTTTGTTCCTGACTGAAGACACAGATGGGGAAATGTGGTGAGGGATAGGAAGGAGGACTTTGCTTAGCTGCATGCCCTGTAAATCCTGTCCTGTGGAAGTACCTCTTCAGACTCCTGTCTGTAGAGGCTGAGGACCTGTTGTACAGGGCTTAAGTAGCATTTAATGATACTGTTAAGAAAAAGATACTTCTATTTATTGGAGCAAGAAGAGGTGAGTACTGTTTCTGTCATGAATTGCTCATATATTCCTGTAGGGTTTCTTAGCCACTGAACATAAGATCTTGTGTCTCAACTTACATGTTTTGTACTGCCTAATAAAATAGATAATCTTTTTATTTTTATAAAAGTCCACAGTTCTTTTCTGGTTGCTATTGTTACCCTTAATGTTCCTGAGTTTAATTTAACACTCTCTGAAAAATATTACTTTGTAGCAAGATTTTATTCTTCACGAACAACCTTTACATCCTTATGTTATGAAAGAGAGAATGTCATTTCCTGATGCACCTTCTCAGCACCGTTCATTATTTTCTATGCTTTTCCTTATTCTCCTCTCTTCTAGGGAGGATAAACTTTCTTCATTTGAGAGTCTTTCCTGCCTCTATATCATTTGTCATAAGCTTTCTCCATACCCCAGATGGTTTTAGCAACATTACTGTTCCCCAACCCAGGCTTGCAAAAAGTGGAGCCTTGCCAGAGAAAGGCACTGAAAGCAAAGCCCCTGATGACTTTTTTTGTATCCTTTCACATAGGGCACAGATGGCCATGTTTTCTCGACCCTCCCCTACTTCAGCTGAAGGCCACAAATTCTCAGTTTATTTCTCCACAGCTCCACATTTGTGAATGTTAACAGAATCTCCCATTCTTTTCTAATACCTACATTGGAAATTTCTGTACATTTTGAATAATCACAAATCCTTTATTTCAAACAAAGCACCCATCAAATTCAAATTTACCAGGATATTTGCACATATGGTCTATAAACAGACTTCCAGATGACACTGAAAAAAAGACGCAACAACATATCAATCCTACCAGGTCTCTCACCAGTACATTCTGTCCTGTGGAAATCCTGACCGTCAGTATTTCACCTTGCAGGCAAAATAAGTTTGGATATTTCTTTGCAAAGCAACTTCCAATCACAGACTGTAACTCTTACTAAATCAAGTAAGAAACTGCTATAACTTTCAAACTATTTTCCCTTCCCTATACTGAGCTCCTGATGCCATTTTTCCAAGTTAATCAAAATTCCTGATACGTTTTCAAGAGAATCCCTTACAACACCGTTTGCAGGAAGTGCCCGGCAACCGCATTAGGAGAACAGACAAATGGGAAGACAGACAGATTTAGTGAACACCTGTTAAATGGGGCAATGGCTCCAAGACAATTGTTTCCCACTTCATTTCACACAGTAATAATGTTAATGTCCTCCATGGACTCACTTTTAAACACCAGTTCTACACCATCAAACAACAGAAGAGTTGAAAGCAAATTTAATTGTCTAGACTGCTTCCAAACAACTTTTTTTCGATAAAAGTGAATTTACCCACCTTAGTTTTCCTTTTTTTTTTTTTTTTAAACTGCGTATGCTCAAACTGGTATTGTTTAGCATTTTGTAATCTTTCTCAACTGCGTATCACTCTCCTCCATGTTTTAATATTTATCTTGGCTATAATAGAATCTTTTCCTCTATTAACAATCAGCATCTCATCACTCTCTTGAATGTCCCTAATTTTAGTTTACAGGTTTTCTCTTGACTCTTCTATATGATTCCTAGCTCTTTTTACTATTTAACTGTTAGTTTTTCCCTCATTCAAAATATTTGTACTAATATTTGTACTGATATTCTACTTCTCAGTTTTTCTCCTGCTTAGTTTCTCGTGTTTAGTCTCAGACTTTCCCTAACACAGATGCATTACTGATCATTATTTAGCATCACAATGATTTAGCAAGTAATTTAAAGGATTTTTAAAATGTTTTGTTTTGTGTTTTTTTTTTTTTTTTTTTTTTTACTTTTTTTCCATTATAGCAAAGGCAGATAGACTCCAAGGGAAAATCACACTCCAAGATTTCATTAAGCCATCTTTTTTTTTCAGAAAGACAGGCATCTATTAGACTTTCAAAAATGATTTCAATGTAAGCACATGCTTTTTTTTTTTTTTTTTTTTAATTTTACTCTGCTTACAATCTTGAAGTCCACGGTGTAGTTGTAGTTTCTATAAAGTAACTTGTAGGTGGAGTTTAAAAAGAGGGCAAAAATTGCAAACAAGATATAGTGAAGAGATTATTATGGAAAAAATATTTTACAAACTCTACTGTCCCTCTTATTTGCAATTTGTATTGGCTATAACTGAGATCAATGCTTTTGCTAACAAATTATGATGTCCTACCTAGATTACTATTTTCATTGAAAAGGTAAAAGTGTCTTTATATCACTACAGTTTTGCTTTTTACTATACATTAACTTTGTCCTACAGATACACCTTTTCAACGTTTTCCCATCATATACTATCCAAACCCCACCTTCCAATATTAGCATATTTTGATGTGTGTTAAATCAAAACTGAACGATTTCAGCATTCTTAAAACAAGTTCTATTCAAAAGCATGTCTCAAGTTCACTTTTCATTACCTCCCTCATGTTCTTGGAGACTATATTTGACTTTCTTTGAATAGCAATCTCCTTTACAAATTAAATCAATAAAAAATTCTTATTTGAAAATTAGTAAAAACAATATTCCAACAGAATTGGATTTAAATAGACATGAATTTCTGGACATATTTCTTAGACAGCATGTCAATAAATATAAGTTATTCTTATACACAGAGAGTCAATATAACGTGCAATTGTACACACAGAAAAATTAGTCTACTTTTGATCATTCCCAGATTTTCAGAATATTTTCTGGTAGCCCATACATCATATTCCTTCAGAAAAATTTCTTCTCTACTTTTCAAAAATATCTGATACTGAATGATCCTTCTATTCTTCCTTTAGAATACCCACAGATTAGTTTTTCACTTGCACTGGTTTCACATAAGTGCGGTTCTGTTGGCATTACTAATGCTAAGATAGACTTATCTTCAGATGAGATCTGAATAAGGTACTTAATAAGTAATCAGGGTCTACTTACCCTACCTTTCTATGATAATAATCAGATCCGTACATGATATAATTAAATCAAAACTGCTTACAATTATCCACTATTTCTTGATTCTAGCCTGCACACAAGTATTTCTGTATGGAAGACATCAAAGGTCTTTTAGGAAGTAATTCTAACAGCGCAAAAAATCCTGCAGTGACATATACAGATTACAGAATTGTTATACATGTAGCTGGGTCAGTAAGAAATGAGTATAAGTGGTATATTATCACAATTAAGTGAGTACACCATTTAGGTCAGGTGTAAAACAAACAGGTGTAAGCCAGTTTTGTTATGGACAAATTTAAAGGAATCGCTGGACAATGACCAGAAATTCATGCTCCATTCATAGGAGCATTGCTAGAGGAAAGAAGGAATACTGATGTTTGAATTTACACTCCATCCTACATTTCTTTAAATGTTTAAGAGACTTTCTGCCAGTTAAGTACTTACATGGTGCAGCCCCTGTGCTTCCCAATACTATGGGAATGCCTAGTTTCTGTACACAAGAAAAAACTGTGTCAAATAATATCAAATTTGTAAATGTACTGAGTTCACTATGCCAGCAGGCTAGGCTAGATGTCTCACACCCTGGCTCCACTCAAGAGTAATATTTCTGACGACTTTCTGAATTAGATCGTTAAGTTTCTGAGATTTCTATGAATGTAAATCTTTATTTTGCCTGATACAAGGAATCTTATCTCCTGCACAAAACTTTTCTTCATAGACACAGCCTGAACGCAAGATAAAATAAACGTAGCACAGTGTTTTAACATACATTGTCAAATTACATTTAAATATATTTAATTTAAATGCATTACACACACATGTAAAATGTCTGTATGTGGCATAGAAATACAAGTATTTGCCAGGAAGACCAAAGTTACAGATGACTTTCCAAACTACTTTTTCTATTATAAATCTATGAAATTGATTTTTTTAAACAAATTAAAATGCTTCTAGAGTTGACAGATATCCTCCTTTCAGAGACTATTGTATTGTATAAATCTTACATTGCATATGGATGTAGATTCCACAGAAAAGCCACAAGAAATCACCAAACATCAGAAATACAAATGGGTGTAACACTTCAATAACATATGCATTCAACGAAGTGAAGAGTTTCAAAAAACTGGTATCGAAGCTCTTCTTTTTCACCATGATCCATCACCTCTCTTCTGAGCAAACAGACATCCAAAATGCCAACAACCACGTGGAAGAGCTCAAGTGATGAGTTCACAGAGCTACTCTTTTTCCTCTCTTTTGCTGTATGCTCAAATTCTGTAAACATTTCACACCAGCTCGTATTGCCAGAAGCACCCTCCTCACCCAGTGTAAACAGACCAACCTGCATTCTAGCCTTTTAAGATTACACCCAATCCTGCTTAAACCAGAATTTCAAAGTATGTTTTGCACAAATAGCAGCTCTGATGCTTCTAGTTAACCCAGTTTCCATTTTAGCCTTCTTCTTTTCTTTCTGCCATATGTAACTAGTAATATTTATCAACAATATGCTACCAGTCATCTAGCAATCTATTACTAGTAACCTGCACTCATGTGCCTTAATTCACACTGTTCATAACCACATGATTTTCTACAGCACTTGCTATAGAACTTACACCTTACACACCTGTAAATACACTGCTGTGGAAATAGGAAAAATACCATCAAGAGACTTTTCCAAGGGAACACAAAAATCCAGTACGTTCCAAGTTGCAGGCACTGTTTTATCTCATCTTTATTGGCCTAATAGCAATAGTTTTAATAGATTGCAAGTAGCATAATGGTTTTGAAACCAGCCTGGTTTTTTACATCATTTCACTTTCCATGGAAAGGAGAGAAGACTCTCTGAAAAACTGCAGTTCTGAGTATTGTTGGTGTGCTAGCTGGCAGGGAACGTTGCTTTTTCAGTGGTTTCTGGTATAAGGCGGAGTAGCCTCTGCTAAGAAATAATGCACCATATTTGACAGATAATGATCCTCTAACTCAGATCGTAGATCATTCTTAGCAGTTGGTGGTTCTTAATACTGATTCATTTTGCTCCTCTAAAATTTGAGTTTGGGTGAGTGGCTGGCCTATCCCTCCTCTCCATTTTGCTTATTATGTCAAGATAAATTTTGTTTATACTGCTTTTACATATTTAAGGCTTTCATTTGTATCAGAAAGCGTCCTAGCTTCCAATCACTACATTTTCAATTATATGAAAATTGGATTTCAAAACTTTCAAACCAACATAGTAATCTCATCATGTTCCTTATTTGTCTTGCATTTTCCCCAATATTGAGTAAAATGGATAAACCGCTAATCATGGAAGGACTAACTCTGCAATAAAGCACTAAAAATATTTAAATTTAGATATATTGTGGAAAGCTGTCTTGACAGACCTCAACAACATTATTATCATCGAAGCAATCTAATTCCCAAAAAGCTGAAGCTCATCAAAGCTGTGTGAAATTTAGTTATTATCAACTGATTAATAGTTTTATATTAATTCTTACCTATTCAGACATCCAACCTTCAAAGACAGGACAAAATAGGCTACATTTCTGTTTAGAACAAATGTAATTGCCTTATTTGGATTTTTAGCTACTCCTGACTCCCTGTGGAAGTATGTGACTTTTCTTTGGGTTGTGTCTGGTCTTTGCAAATGCCTACTCTGTCCTTCATGATAAATTTTCATCAGCTTTAATGGGAAATCATGAACTGCAATAGGTGAATTTAAATTTCTAAAACAGAAAAATATTCTGAAGGAGGAAAGCTAACATAGCTAAGACTTTGAAGCTAGCAAAAGGCCCCAGAAAAATTAAGTTTGAAATAATATGCCTGAAAAAAATGTATCAACTACTGCCATAATTTTTGCCAAAGATTTCTGTATCCAAACAACATCTGAACAACAACCTCTTTATATTCTTCCTGCCCAGTTTACACTTGTTTTCCCTATATGACTCTCAGAAACATGGATGAACAACAAAAATTTATTTCTTTATTTATTCATTTAAGATATCAGATAAAAGTAGCATTCCCCCGTTTGCTCAAATACTAATGGCCTACAGATAGCATAACTCACTTTGAAATACTGAAGACAGGATGCAATAGTGCATTACATTATGATATTTCTGTTTTTGTGGGGGGTACGAAGGTAAGGTCATTTAACGTCACTTTCAATTTAAAAAGAATTGTTAAACTAATACTGTAAGTCTTATCACAAATACATATATAATGATGCAATTATACAATAATACAGTTTTTGTCAACCTGTATCTGGGAAAACTGAAAAATATTTTCAGTTATCTTCGCAGTTACTCTACGGCATTAAAAATAATACGGAGTATTAGGGGTATATACTAATGTTTCAGACTGTTTGAGTAAAAACCTGGTCACATATCCATCAAACTGTAGACTTACTCAGAGAAAAATATCTTCCCCCCAACTCTCATGAATTTGTGCTATTATAATTTTTATTGTGCTATCATAAACTAATAGAAAGTACCAAAAATATGCACATGCAATACATGCATTTTACATTTCTTTGTATTGCTCAGAATGACATCCTGATGCTATCATTGAGCTCATCGTGACATTCCATCAATCAAAATCCACTTTTAATTATACATCATTCTGCTTTTTCTCCCAAAGCAAGCACAGAAGACACGCAACAATCTATTTCAACTAAAATACACACTTTATAGAATTAAAAATAGGTT
This sequence comes from Cygnus atratus, assembly GCF_013377495.2. Lineage (NCBI taxonomy): Eukaryota > Metazoa > Chordata > Aves > Anseriformes > Anatidae > Cygnus > Cygnus atratus. Next base: position 33,549,695 of record NC_066365.1, on the reverse strand, counting down.
GGGAATCAGTTTTAAATCAGCTATCAGCCTGTCAATTAATGTTCTGAACCCCTGCTATTGACCCAGTACTGTACAAGCTGTTATTACGCACCGTCCTACATATCATCTGTTCCCCGTGCTGGTCTGTTCCAGAAAGACAGACAGCTGCAACAGTATATCCCTGTTCAACCTGAGGACCATCTGACTTTAATTGTAGCACACAGCTTGATGTGGGTCTGGTTATGAGACGCCAAAGTATCACACTGTAATAATCTGGAAAAGCAGAAACCTGCCAACACAAGGCTGCAAACAGGGGCTTGGGCTGTCTGGCTGGCTGACGGGCTGCAGGAAATATGATTAATGAGCAAGGTATAATGATATCAGGAACCCGATTAGCACCACAAAAAGGTCACAGATCAAAGTAGTATGCATTTCATGAGCTCAAATCACTGTATAAGATCTGTGGACTTAAAGAGGTAAACTGAAATGCAAAGGGAAAAAATATCTGTGTGTGATAGTATTTTAAGTGCTCATTTTGTAAGCTATAATCACTATTTTGTCTGAAACAGGACGCTATAAGGAAATATTAACTGAATGAATCAGCCCATGACACATTGTAGCAAGCTTTTTTGATAGTATTTCTGAGAAACTGAGCTTCAAGCATTCCTCCTAAACACTCCTACTCTACTCAAAAATAAAATTTGATGCTGAGGTTATCAAATCCATTAAGTATTAACAAGAAAAAGCAATTTAATATTTACATGTGATTTTCTCAGTTTTATTCCACTGCAGAAACAGCAGATTGCAGAGGGCATCATCCATAACAGCACTAACATGGCCATCACCACCAGAATAAGGTTGTCACATAAAAGTTGTTAACACAATTCACTGGCACTGAGGTTTAAATTTAATGCTACCAGACTGACCAAAACTTGATATCTGAAATACAGTAGCAGTATCAGTGACATAAAGTGTCACCAAAAGGGATGTTGTTTGATACACTTTAATATACTGTCATTTGGCAAATTATTATAGAATTATAGAATGGGTTGGGCTGGAAGGGACCTTAAAGCCCACCCAGTTCCAACCCCCTGCCATGGGCAGGGACACCTCCCACCAGACCAGGTTGCCCAAAGCCCCATCCAGCCTGGCCTTGAACACCTCCAGGGATGGGGCATCCACAGCTTCTCTGGGCACCTGCGCCAGCGCCTCACCACCCTCTGAGTGAAGAGTTTCTTCCTTATATATAATCAAAATCTACCCTTTTTTAGTTTAAAGGCATTACTCCTCGTAATTATCTCTCAATTTCAAAATTAACTCAAGTTGTAAAAAAAAAGTTCTACTTTGTCCAATTATGCAATGCTTGAAAATAACATTTTCTTGCAAAAATTGTTTCTGAAAACCTTAATTTATGGTAACTTCTGTATATTCTTCAAGTACTCGACAAGTGCTGCAAGTTCTACTTTCACAGCACAAGTTATGACCTTAAGCAGATTACTAGCAAAGTCTTTTTGATTAAAATAGTTTCAAAAGTCACATCACTAATGAACAATTACTTGAAAAATAACCTAAATGAGAAGGAACCATTAATTATATTTAGATAATAAATAGGATCTTCCAATTTCATAAGTAATGTTGAGGAAAATTACAAAATGGTAATTTAAAGTAGTTTTAATCTTCATCATTCAAATATACAGTGGTTAATGTACTACTCTTTTCAAATCCCCAAATTACTTTTTCTTTAAATGAAAGAGTGGATATATAACAGCACTTGCCTCATAATATTTTCTGAACTGCTTCTTTCAGAATTTGACAAAATAAAGATGTGCTTATTGTAGATTGTCCATAAAAAGAAAAAAATATACACTCGGATTATGGAATTAGTTTAGTACTCTCTAAGAGAAGATTTTAAAGAGATTTTATAATTTGTGTCCAAGAGTTTAACAGTGGTAATCGAAACACAGCTGATTCCTGCTGAAGAAGCACTTAATCCAGGGAACACAGCCCACATGAGAGATACCAGAGAGCTGCAAGAAAGGCTGACACTAATAGCAAACATTTTGGAAAATGATGGAAGAATGAGGGAAAGGTAGGTCAGAAAGTACAGACAGGTTTGGGCGAGAAAAACCTGGCACCATAGTTAAAAATGAGGAAAAGAAAATTAAGAGCTAAAATCTTACAAGAGGAGGAAGCAGAAGCTGGAGAATAGCTTGCATTCATAGTAGCAAAAGTTAGAACTGTAATTAATCTGTAATTAAACAACTATATTTTATGCAAAAGCTAAAAAAACACAGTGGTGAGAGATCAAGGTCCAAGGCTGCCTTTGACGAGTCTGATTAAAAACAAAGGTTTTCATTTCTCAGATTATCCTGAATCATGAACACATGCCAAACTCAATCAATCAGCACAACTGTAAAATCAAATGTTGTGTTTGAATACAGTTTGCCAAGTAGTCCTGCTAAATGTTAGTGCATTTTATACCCCATTTAAATACATCTTGAACATACTTCTACATGAAGCCAAATGCTGAATTCACCTAACACAATTTGTGATCATTATGGTGCACCGTACAACTGCTGCAAATGTTAAGATCATCACAATCAGTAGTCTGCAAAAACATAGGCCAAACAACATCTCTGAAGATAGTTATCATGTCACCAGTAAAAGTGCACTTTGAAGCATACTGATAATTTATAAATCACAGCTTTGTTCAGAACTGACTGCTCTGCATTTTTATGAATATGAGCTCCAATGTTCTGCCAACAATATGACTTTTTCAGCTCCCATATTCTAGCTTAAGGATATCAGGGAATTATCACATCTAAGTCTGGTTTCTGTGAAGTTTCTCAGAGTTTTCATGCCTTAATTCAGTATTTCCTAGTTAGCTGTAAAGAAGTAGCTGACTACTACATGAAAACTGCAGCTTCTTTTTTCAAGATTCATTTAAAAAAGGCTCTCCAATTTATTTATTTCTAGAGTGCCACTGATGCAGAATCCTTCCATTTTGTGAAGAGCCTAATGTAATAGCTTTGTGAATGTGCTGAGATGCCAACAACGACACTGTAATATCTATTCTGTAAATCATTACACTGCTCAGAGGGCGCAGTGAAGACAGGAAATGCTAACACCAGGATTTTCCAAAACCGGGAAGAGAACAGTAACACAGGTTTGGGGAATGAAGCAGATAAAGGAGAATTCAGTTTGATTTCCTTGTAAAAACTGTTCTGAAAAATGTAACTTTAATGGAAGAAAGGGAAGAGGTGACAGAGATTTAAAATGCAGCCTTCTCTCCTGAGGCATTTACTGGACTTTGGAGTTAAGTGGATATTTAAATAAAAATAATAATAATAAAAAACAACACTGAAATTACATTTAAATAACTGGAGTGAAAAATGTCTATGATTAACAAGCTTTTTCTTTTGTAAAGTGATGATTTTATTAGCACTTCAGAACTACAAGAGCTGAAATAAAAATAACAAGATAAGATCTCCTGCATGTTTAGACCACATTCAAACTTTTTTGAGCAATTCTAAAGAACAAGCAATACTATATGCCTTTTTTCTTCTTAAAATTTATAAATCTACCGTTCCTTCAGATTATTTCAGCCATAGCCCTGTGTAAATTATAAATAGCTGTATTTTACAAAGATCCAAACTACTTCAGAAAAAGCTTGCAAGACAAATGTTTCTTGACAGACAATAGAAAAGAGACATCTTACCAGTCTGTTTATGCGAACAAATTCTTCTGGGGTTTTGGCCCATGGTGGAAGTTCAACATCAGACACAACTGTTCCATCATCCATCACTCCTAGATTGTAATTGTTGCTGTTGACGAATATCTCTGGGAGGTAATAGAATTCAGGAATCAATTCCTGTATATAAATGAAAAACAATGCCATGCTATAAATTCTGTCATAGGACACACTTTGTCATGTTAAAAAATAATTATTAGAATGGCATTAGGCAGAGACAGAATATACAAAATCCTCCCATAGACCTCCTTCCCCTCCACACACACACAGAAGGGAGAAATCCATTCTTTCATACTTTCTAAAATATAAACCTTTGTGTATGATAAATTCTTATCGTGTTTATAACACGACAAAAAAAAAAAAAAACTAAGACACAACATGTTATAAAACCAAAAAGTCAGAACATTGCTTTTTGGTAGCATATTATCAAGAGAGAAATTTATAAAACTAAAGTAATGAACATCACATGATACAAACAATCCTTAGTGGAAAGTAATAGGCAACTGAAGATGTTAAGAAGTTGGGGAAACATTTACATTTTAACATAATCCAAACTTTAAAGTGCTAATGCACAAATAGCAGTCTAAAGTTTGGGTGAAAGTAGCTATTACGGTTTATTCAATGCCTAGAAATAAATTTTCTGTCAAGTCTAAATTATCTGGAGTTACACCATATGTTGAGGGGGAAAAAAAAAAACAGTCAAAGCTGAATTGAGACAATACCTTTCTTCCATTAAAAGGCAGTTATCGCTATTATGCATCCAGTCTATAATTACAGGGAAGAATCACGCATAATTTCATATACACAAAAACAAAACAAACAAAAAAGTTCAAAAGAATAAGGATTTTCTCCTGAATAAGTGGAACATTTCTCTGTTTTGCAGTCAGATATGCAACGTCAAAAATTGCTGTTCATTTTGTAAAATATATACAAGGACATACATAAACATACCTAAATTAATGGCTTTAGAACCTTATTTACAGACTTTTATAAATGTCTACAAAATCCTGGTGTAACAATAATAGAGAAAGCCTATTACAACATAGTATATATATTTCTGCCCTTATTAAATTTTAAAGGCAAATTTTGAGGGGAACTTGATGTTGAGACATAAATACACCCAACAAACTTGGCAATTTGATGGATTTAGAAAAACTGAGCCGCTAAATTAGGGAATTTACTTCTACTGTGAAGAAAGGATCAATACATGTAATTGCTTCAGGAAGTGTATTTCATAGCAAACAACTGGTGTAAAATTGGTCTGCCATATAGCAAGTACAAACTGCATGCCACTTAAGAAGTAGAAAAAAATCATACTACCCCACTGGCTTTGTCTACAGTGGGTATAGTATGTAGCTCCCTCAGAAGCTCAGTAGATCAGAAACCCAGTCTTGACATGGGTCAATGGATCAGTAGTCTCCCAGATAGACCCTCAGGGCCAGCGATGGCATGAGCAACTTTCCAAATGGCTGAGTGCAAAAGGGAGGTCATCAGATTGTGGACAAGGTCAATCCAAAGTAGCCAGGGCAAAGACAGGAAAGATCACGCAAGAATTAAGCTATTATCACCTCCATCCTTGTGTGAAACACTGCTTGGCTTTGAATTGTACATCTTTTTGTTTACAGTCACCTTAATTAACTAGGCAGGGTAAAACACGCTTCTGTACCAAATGCTTGACAAGTACTTGATAAAAATAGATTTGAAACTATTTAATTGGATAAATGAAAGAACAAAAATGTGTCATGGATAAATCCTTATAAGAAAGAAAGTTCTCTAACATTGAAGTTTCTGTAGCTTTTATCATCGCAGACAGAAACTAACAAAGAAAAAGCAGAGACGCTGGATGATTAATTCGATACCAGCTTGCACCACAAATATGAAACCATACCATGATTCTGAATACTTAAAACATAAGCTCATTACATATGTTATTGATGTTTTTATATTTTTAATATATATATATGTACAGCTATTCACTAGTTTCTTTCAAGATCAGAAAACATTTGGCTTTCTAGAACACACGTTGTTTTCATTAGATTACACAGAAACAATATGCAGCCTGGAAACTTAAAAATCATCAGTACCTTCTGTTAGTTTGACTATTAGAAACTTTCCATAAAGCATTGTTCATTACTATAGAAATGAGTTTTTGCACAGCTTTTCACTTTTCATAATGACACATTTTAACAAAAGGACTTCCTCTGTTATCTGATTTTGTTATCTTGACCACATGCTTGGGGAAAGAGAACGTGAACAGATGTACTGTGCCAGTCTAACTTAATAGTATTTAATTCCAATTTTCAATGTCTGTACATGGATGTAAAGGACTACATCAGTTAAAGGCCAATATTTTTTTTCCTCAACCTGTAATAAACCTGATAATAAAATATTTACATTTTTATCAACTTTACAAATATTCTTCATGTCTTTGCCAATCACAGTCCTTAACAGTCCTTCTATTTGTGGGGTGTTTTCCTATATTGAAAAATAAACCAAACCCTCAAACTCCTAAATACAAGTAATAATGAAACTAACTTTTTTCTTGAAACATTCACCTTGCATACATAGATTGACACTAAAACGAAAGTTTCTGACTCACTTGTGTAACTCCATTAATAATGGAACTTTTTGGACACCTGAGAGAATTTAAAAGAATAATGAATATACTTTTTTGCCTTTTTTTTTTTTTTTTTTTGGGGGGGGGGTAGAGTGGTAGGTATTTACTTGTGGTTTCCCACAAGTACCATGTGAAAATGTAAGACTAGTCATGAGAGGCCAGACTGAAGGACCACTGAGTATGGTAATAGTCACCTGGAATAGTGACAAGGACTGGAAGACTAACACAGGGCAAATACAATCTTTCCATGCATAGATTCTGTCAGCTTCTTACTATTAAACTAGTTATGAACTAATCCATGCTTCTGATTTTTAAAATCATTAAGTATGGTTTCCACATTGCAGTTCCATCTGCAAAGGAACTTGGCTATTTTAGAACCGCTTCCTAATAGTTCCAATGGATGATTGAGAAAACCAGTAAATATTAATTCCTTATTCAGTCCTTTGAATGTCCTTCTGGATATTATAGATCTACATCACATTCTTCCTCATTGGTCTCTTTCTGCAAGCTAAAGTCAATTTAGATTCATTCCCTCTGGTGGTCTTCCTTTTTGCCTAACCATTTTGGTTTTCATATTTTTTCTAATTCTACTGTAATCCCTTCCAACATTTTATGTACTCAGCACATGTATAGAAACTGCAGAATTGTCCCACATATCTTTTGTTTGTATGATTTCATAGAAAAATTAAAACAACTGTATTATTTGTTGAAGTTCTTGCTTTCACGCAAACATGTTGAAAATTAGTTTCAGAAATTCGTCTGTTAGAATTTACCAGTTCTATGGGGTAGAGAAAGTAATCTTTATGATGAGCAATACTTAACTCCTTCTGCCATGCTTTTGATTTCATTAAAATTGATGAAAGAGCTTATGGTGAATACCTACATGAATTCATCACACAGCATTTACAGTGGTTTGGTTTTGTTTTCTAAAAAAACCTTTAAAGATCAAATCTGCTATATCAGAATTTGTATTAAATCAGTTTTAAAATTCTGCATGTAATTAAAATACTTTAAAAAAAAATAATTTCCTCTACCGCATAGAAAACACAATTTCTAAGGAAACTTCACTAAAAAGATATTTTTTACAAACAAGTAATATCAACAGATTGTCAGTTTAACACTGGTAATTTATTTTCATGTTTGCCACCAAGCATACTAAATCTATGCAAGATACTTTGTCTCTTAAATGTAATGAAATATTATTTTATTCTTTTATTTTTGTTTAGAAAATAATAGACTGATGTGCTTAGAAGCAGAGTTATATGATCTGCAAAGGTATCTAGTATCAGCAAGATAGATTCCCTAACCATATTAAAACATTTATAAAATACCAGATTTTCAAACTAAATTATTTGACAATCATATTAAGCAATATTAAGCCTATATATAACCTTCCAAACAGAATAATGAAAATGCATATTAGAAGTCTAGGTTCTTATTCATACTGCCACACACTATTTCCTCTGTAAGAGTACTTAAATAGCATTCAAAAATGCATATCAACATATTATATCATATTCAAAATTTCATTTTTTCATCACATTTCAATATAATTATTTTCATGGTTGCAAGAAAGTACACTTTCTACGTACCCGTAGGTCTCCCTCCATTTGCTATGTGTGTTACTTCTTGTTTAACTAAAAAATTCCCTTGTCATTGCCTGAAATACTCTCATTTTTAAAGAAAATAATTCAGCAAGTTTCAATTAAATTTCTAAATTGAATGAATGATAATGAAGAAATTATTTTTTTCAATGTCTAATCATCCTGCTAAAGTTCTAAGAAATATTTTAAATATTTCTTAATATAAGAAAATTATTAAAATGTTCAGCGACTTACAAGTTACCAAAAAGAATTATACAAATCCAGGTGTTCATTCAGTATGTTAATGAAATATCTATATATAATGAAATATATTACAATTTCAATTAGTACTTTATTCATTATCAGTCAAGAAGTAGATTAAGTCAACCATTTATTGCATAAAAAGCGCATCTTCAATACACTTTAGATCCTGTTAGTCAATACATGAATTATATGTAGATAGAATTATTTCACTTTTTACTGATGCTATATATAAAATATGCAATGGTATTTGATGGCCATATTTATACAGTATGTAAAACGTGTAGTTCAGGTTAATTTGACCAAGAAAGAGGAAAAAAAAAAAACAAGTCGTATATATTACTGTATTCCTTTCCTCCAATTTCTTTAAATTACTGAGGAGAAAAAAAAAAAGATTATACTGAATCATAAAAAGGTCTGGATGAAACCTTAAGAGGTCACTTTGTCCATCTCAGGCAGATAAAGTTAGATATTCTTGAAAGATGTTTCTCTGACTTGTTTTTAAAATCCTTAGTCTTGGGTTTTCTACGAATTTCTAGTTTTCATCTATCCGAACCACTAGAAGGTCTTTCTAACATCTGGTCTGCTTTTACTGCAGCTGGAGCCCACTTCCTGTCCTATTCAGATTGAATATAAGTTGCAGTTGCCCTTTTTTACATGTATCGATGTAAGAATGGCTTTTACCTCATGAACAAAGAGATCCATCCCCACCAGCACTTTCTGACCATTTTTCCCCTCCTGCACTAAGCCCACTGCCCACGAGCCAGCATCGTGTCTGGCAGGGCAGCCCACTGGAACAAGAAGTGTACAGCAGAAATGAAGTGCCACTGCGCCTGCCAGCCAAAATCCCCACCAGGGTAAAAGCATCAGACTTGGCACTGCAAAGCACTTTACACTTCTCCCCTTGTTCCTCTTTTCTCCGGAGTAACCAACCTAAAACCTTTATCTTTGTATCACTGGTCCCATTTTCTTGACCTCTGGTCATTCTCCTCTGGACTTCAGCAAATTTGTCCATATCTTACTTGAAGTTTATTTCAACAGCTCCAGAAAAAGACTGCAGCAGATATTCAAAGTATTTGTTTTGTTTCCAGTACAATTATGGCTGGGTATAATAGAAGTAGACCACAGTTATCAGATGGAACTTTCTGATCTGTAAACCCAGATGTCTACATTTTTAACTACTGCTATATCCGCAGACTACCATGCACAGATCTGACTGAATGCAGATTTTTATTTATTTTTTTTAATTAGAGAAGTATTTTCCTGTTATGCATCTTGGCACAATTTTACAGGAAAGCAAATCTTTCACGAAAACCAAAGATCTACATCATAAGTTAAAGGTTTTGCTACACCAGGCATACAGTTTATTGTTAAAAATATGAATCACTGTATATCTCCTTTTGAATTTTGCTAGTAATTGCTCTTGGACATCATTTACCTTGCTACTAATATGACATGAAATCTATCTTATGCTAAAGTAATGTTGCCAGTTTGGCAGCAACTTTACTCCTCGTAACTTCTGAAAGCCCATCTATTAGATGGGGAAGTATAAAACAATGCAAAGCATATGTAAAAAGCTTATCAGGTTACAGGGTGTCTTAGGCATGCATATGTTTGGCAGCCTGTTTCAATAAATATGAGTTGCCAACATGACGTTGCTTCACTTTGGAGAAAAACCTCTGAGACTGTCTCAATCTCCCATGACTTTCTTATGAGCAAAGTAGAGAAACCGCGATGAGATTAGGTTACAACAATGTGGGAGTACCAGGGCTGAAAATCCATATTCCAAGAGCAGTTATCAATAGCTCACTGTCAAACTGGGAAGACATGGTAATGGGGTCTGCCCTGCTTCTAATACCAGTCAATAATCCCATTAATGATCTGGCATAGAAGGTGCAGTAATAAAATTCCAGATGACACTATGAAGGCAACAAGCTGTTTGGAGGACAGGATGAGAATTTCAACCTATCTTGACAAAATCTTCATATTGCATGGAAAGAAAACAGCAAATACTACGCTTAGAAAAGAGAAAATACATGCAAAGTGCAACAAAGATAACAAGTATACTATAGTAATTATAATGACAAATCAATTTAACGCAATGGGTTAGCTACCAAACCAGAAGTAACAACTGCTTCTGAACGAATATGTACAAATCTACTCATTAATCAAAGAAAAACAGTAACAGAAAAAACAGGCAGACAAGCTTAACTTCAGTATTCCAGAACTTAACACAAGCCCCATACTAAGCTGTTTTGCAATCAAACACTGCCAGGCTATCTGCGTTTGCATTTTATACAACATTAACAAAACTAACCAGGACTGTTTACACTAACAACATAAATCAAGAAGAAACTAAATGAATTGAGGATGCCTGTCCATTACTTAAAAGGTACTAAATGATACTTTCACAGAATTAAAATACATTTAATAGTCTTCAGTGCAGAAGATTAAAGTTAAATTTAAAATTTAACTTTTAAGGTAACACATGGTTAATATTGTAAAGGCATCAGTGCTAAGCTAATTAGTAATTAACAATGACAGAGTAGTAGTGAGACACTAGAAAACTTCCAAAGAACATTTAATTTGCATTGCCTAAATAAATGGATAGTAGGAAATTAAATTTTATGCACATATCACCTCTTGAAATCAAAATTTGAATGGTTCAATGAAAGGTTATACTACAGTGCAGCATTAGTTTCTCGCTTTGATCATCAATCCAAGGCTTTCACAGGATATTGACAAAGATTGGATGTGACCACACATGTGCTCTGGCTTTCTCTGTGGAAGTGTGATACCAGCCAACAAGAGTTGCTTCCAAAGCTAGCTCATGTTAGTCCTCCTTGTAGTATATGATGCCTCCAACTAAGATTAACAATAATCTTAAAACAGAAAGCATCAGGAGCTTATACTCATTCTCATCACACAAGAAGGAAGGAGAAATAATTTCTTGTAAGGTATCAACTGAGTGGTTCTAAATATTCAAGATTTTTTCAGCTGAAACAGGAATAAACCCATGTTTTTCCTTTGTGCCACTCCTCCCCCCCGTACAATAGCGAGTACTTTGGCCTGACACTTTCAAGGTCTTATATGTGGCTTCACAAATCCTTTGCATTTCTACAAATCAATGCATTAAACTGCTAGGCTTTCATCAGTTGTAGAAGTATCAACAGGAACCTAGAAAACTTATGGTAAAAGAAAAATAAAATTATTTAGTCATTTTTTAAACTTTTTTTCCAATATGCCAATTACATTCAGTTATCATTGGACTATAAGTGATATAGAGAAGATATAGTTATAAAAACATTTAATGATCGTATTGTAATACGACAACATCTCAAATAAGAGACCAAGCAAATATCTTTCATTAAAAAAAAAAAAACTATGAAAAAAGTAGACTCCCTCAAGTGCCTCATTTTGTTAAAAATAACATGAGATAAAATCTTAATTTTGCACGCAATTACATAGCCTTCACAGGCACGAGCTGTGCTCACAGAATACATTCTTCCACACACAGTGCTAAAAGGAAAATTGCACATTGTTTTGGACAAAATCTTGGACCAAAGTTAGAAGAAGAAAAAGCTGATTTTAGAAAAGAGTGGGAAAAGAATGAATAAACTAGATGTCAAAGGCTTTTGAATAATCATTAATATATTAATGTTTTCAGACTGCAAGTACTTCTAGTAGGCCACACTAGTCCTTGCCAGTAAGCATCATATTGCAAGTTTTGGCTACAATTGAAAGAACATAAGGCTATTAAAAAAAATCATAATTTTGCTAGCATTGTATGTTTCTAGTATACTACCATGCACAATAGTTAAAAGGTTACAATGTAATTTCTGTTTTTTAATCTGGTGAAAAGGAGTGGACACAAACTAAACAGCTTTTCTATACACAATTTCTTTATTCATGTACAACTTAGAAATGCTTGGAATTCCACTGATGACAGCAGTCGACGCAGGCTTCCTTTCCCTTCCTTTAATTTTAGAGAGACCATCCCTTTGACTCTACTGCTGCAGAAAGAAACTTTCTTGTCAAGAATTATAAGGAAATCATTTCAGAGCTCCACCTTGAATCAGAAAACAGCATTTGCTTCACTACAATATTGTACACTAAGCTGGCAGCAAATGCTGTGCTCTCAGACCTTTCAGGACAGACCATGAGAAACTACTGTCATAAAATGATTACAGAGAATGATACTCCAAGATTACAGGGAATAAGTCTAAAACTTATTGAAGTCATGTTTCATAATATATGTTGGCTGTAAAGTAAGTGGGAAAGGAACTCTAAAGAAAAAGTAAACAAACATTTGAAACCTTTCACTTCCTCTACCAGAGACCAAAAACAAAGGGATCCATGTTCATTTAACTCCCTCCCTGTCTCCCTCCTGCCTTCTTCCCAAGTATATGCATGGATACATGTATATACAAAGTGCAAGACAAGCAAAGAAAGACTTTTCACTAAACAAGCATTCTAGCAGGCTACAGATCTTCTCCTATGGAAGTTACTGCTCTGATTGCACATATTCTTGACAAAAGAAAACAGCAGTGCAAAACATACAGTAGTAGTAAACTAATACATTGCAATTCTGCATGTAGAAAACTTGCAAAGCTATATGGGACACTTCAGCCATGCATTTCACAAACACTTGCCAGGTGGATCAGAACAACGAGTATCAGGAAAATTGTTTTTCACAGCTGTAGTGAAGTATTGGCAGTACAAATATTTCCAACAAAGATAATTCCATGCATCTTCAGACTTTTTCTTTCCTAACTAATTCAACTTGTCCTACGGAAATCCTATTGCATCCTAGTTCCTGGCTGCTCATCCAGCCTCATGAACAGACTCCTCTAGTCAATGTAAATTTTCACTCATACTTTTCACAGTAGTATAATGTAATTCTTGGCAATTCCCAAACTCAGTAAGCTAAAAGAGACTTCAAGGGGCCATCTGTAACAGTACAGATGCCTCTTAAGGCTGTACAAACTTGCATATACATCATTTCCAAAAGATATCTAAGCATTTCTGAAAAGCTCTCCCTAATTTCCAGGGAAGCATTCATCTGTCTATTAGTTCTGTTAGAAAGGTTGCTTTACACCTCATCTAAATCTCCTGGATATATAAGTCCATTTTGAACTAAGTTCCCTTCCTGAGGAGTGGAAGCGGAGTGGGAGTTGCTGGTCTCTTCTCCCTAGTAACTGATGACAGGAAGCACGGGAATGGCACAAAGCTGCACTAAGGGAGGTTCAGACTGGACATTGGGAAAAAATTTCTTCACTGTGAGCATCGTCAAACACTGGAATGGGCTTTCTAGAGAGGTGGTTGACATCCCGTGCCTGTCAAGAGTTCAAATAGCATTTGGATAACGCCCTCAATAATATGCTTTAACTTTTGGTTAGCCCTGAAGTGGTCAGGCAGTTGGACAAGATGAAGACTTTGAAAGCCCCTTCCAACTGAACTATTCTATTCTATTCTATTCTATTCTATTCTATTCTATTCAGCATGGACAGCAGAGATTTTTCCCTTCTTTCTTTCCACAGTCACTATGTTGTAGAAGACTCTTAAGTTCCTCCTCAATCTTCTCTTCTTACTAAGAAAAACAAGCAGAGCTAGTCAATCTTTCATTGCACTTTATTTTCAAGACCTTACTTTGTCATCATTGTTCTAGTCTGGATTCTCTCCAACTAGGCCCCAACTATGGATGTAATATTTCAGCTAAGACTAAGATTACCTGCTGCTGCTTCTCTGCTTGTGATATCCATTACCTTTTCTCATGAGGAATTGTGATTGCTTTGACATAATTTCTTCTTGATAGATATGTGCTTCATTTGCTCATCTCCTTGTTACCTTCCTGGTACTAAACACAGCCAGATTACTTGCTTAAATATTTTTCACTGACCTGTACTTAAACTCACTTCATAATTTCTTGGCTTTCTGTTTCTTCTTCTTTAAAAACTGAATATTCATTTATCCACCACTGCTACCTTTTTTCTTCTCCATTTCTCAAAGAAACCATATTTACATCTGAACTTTTGCCTGCTGGCTTTGTATGTACAAGATAGAGAAGCTCATAATGAACAGTCCATTTCAAAATATCTCATGTGGTTTTACTTTCTAAACTACTGTTTCTCATTTTGATACAGACATCGCATCTTTTTACCTGTGGTATTAATTCTGCTAGGCACTACCACAGTTGATTTTTTTTTTGGTGGGGAGTAACAGATGGAAGAAAGACATTAGTTTTTCAACACGATCAGCTGACAATTATCTCATTTCACTAAGCAGCAGATAAACCCTTTCCTTAATTGTCTGCTCACTACTATAGCTATAGAATGATGTCATGTTACTTAGGTCCCTTGCTAGTTGCATGCCATTCTTCAGTCAGCCTGTGATTTCCTTCATGCTATACCTTTCCATCCTGTGTAAACAGAACTTAAAAAAAAAAAAAAAAAGATACCATTCTTTTTTCATGGGATTTGAGGTCACTAAAACTTTCCCACCACTGTCAGTATGCTTTTCTTCTTCGTTCTCCTCCCCAGTTCAAAATATTCCTCAGATCCCAGAATCTATTTGTTTACCTCATTCTTTAACTTCAATAGTTACCCTATCTAAACTACCGCCCTTAGAATTTCCATGTGCTCCTGTCTTAGCTTCTTGACCCACCTAATTCTAGGTCTCCTTCCACACAATGACTAATTACCAGATTAATTTATCTTCTATTCCCAACTACTTCTTATTCGTTCACAAGTTCCCAGGCCCAGTGCCCCTATTAGGATAGCTTCAATATGATGGTAAATCCGATGTTTCATTTTAATATCTTCAGTCACTGGCTTTTTGTAGCCTTTTGTTTCTCTACTCAAGATAAAATCTCTCTGGAAACAACTACGTGTCATTTCTCTTTCATCTTTTCCAAAATGATAGGATCGCTCCCAATCTTCTCCCTTCTATTTTGTAATAAGTTGTGGTCCAACAAGCATAGCTACAATAAATGGAGATGCAGTATAAAATGTAACAGATTACGGGAAAGTTTTTACCTTGATATCAGAAGTGTCACGCTGACTGTTGCGCCATGCTCTTGAAATAGATGAAAAGGTTCTATCTGCATGATCAAACTTTCCACCTTGCAGATTTAGGAACAGTGTTGTAAAGGGTTCCTAAAATATTTTTTAAAATAGTTAAAAATAGCAATGTACTTCTGTAGAAATTTCAGGACATTTATTATTCTTTTTTGGTTAGGTTATTAATGACGCTATTCTTCCGGCAGACACATGATTAATTGCAAAAGGTTCATTCTATTATCCAAGAGTGAGAAATAGAAAATGATGTTTATTTGTTCAATAAATATATTTAATTCCCAATTCCTACTCCTCACACATTTAAAGTAAAGTAAAGATAAAATAAACCAAATACAAATGAAATAAATATTTACAGGCTAGAGCTACAATCAACTGTGACACAAATTGCTTTCAAAAACATGAAAAAGCTCAATATTTTTACCTTAGATTTTTTTAAAAGAAGCATGTAACATATACATTTTATTTTGCTCAAGGTAATCTATTAATACAAAGGATAATATTCAATATCAATAGCTTTATAATTGTTATTGTTTAATACGTAATTTATTATTTAGAAAAGAAAAATGTTTGAGAGATTTAAAAGCCCCTCTAAGTTAAAGAACACTTAAGCACATATTAGTGGATAATTGCTTGAAATTAGCTAAGTGCTATAAATTACTTCAAGGATTTATGTATGCTTGTACCATTTGAACAAGCTTTAATTAATGATGTACTGCTAATGCTTTCCCAAAGAAATTACTTTCTAGGAGATAAATCGCCTTTCAGTTTTATGGAAAAATGCATTGTTTAACCAATATATTATCAATATACAGCATCTCAAAAGTTATGTCCATGTAAAATGCAAAAGATTTTTTAAAAAATTATTTACATCAGAAAACAACTCATTTAATCTCAGTAGGAGGTAAAAATTAAATACATTCATTACAAAACAAAAAAGCACAATATATCCAACCTTAATGATTCTACGATTCTATGGCCCAGTCAGAAAATACGTAAGGAAGGAAAGTTGACCATGTTTAAAGTAGTTTAAGAATGTATACGAAACATTATTTTTTAAGCAGGAAAAACTTCGCTGATTTGAAAAGTCTGTACCATAAAATTAAAACCTTCTGGTCAACTTTGGAATACATTTGTCCCTGAAAAACAAAATCAGGTACTGATTATAATTATTCGAAAATTTCAGTATTCTCCTATGCCATTGGGTTTTAGTTTAACTCGTTCCTAGCTATTTTTTTGCTTTTATTATCACTTAATGGAAAAAAAAATAAAAGATGTACTTACAATTCTTAATAACCACGTGAGTGCAAAACTTGCAGTTGAATAATGTGTGCCATAGTGAAACTTTGGAACCTGATCATCTTCCCATGATTCGTATCTCTCAGCAAAGAATGCTGCTCTCTTTGGGTTCAAAGCTCCAATAGGCTACAAGGTTTATAAAAATAAATACATAAGTAAACAAAGATAACAGCACATCATATTCCTCATACTCTTTTTTGTAACCAGGATTATCAGCATGCATGGAAAATACTGGGTGTGGTAGTTTGCAAATGCAGATGCTGGATTCTGTTAGTAGCTGTATAATCTGTGTATTTCAAACCAGGATCCCAAGCACACACACGCTGCTGGTTGGGGAAAAAAAAAGTCTCTTTAACATCCGTAAAGGCATAATTTCTATTTACTACTGATTCAACTCAATCACTAAAACCCATTTTACAGTGGAATGACTTGGACAGAGTTGTTAACTTGTGTGCTTGTTTGTGTGTGTGTTGGGGGCGGGGGGAGGCACACACACACACTATTAAGCAAATGTTAAGCACAACAACCAGAAACATCTTTGGATATTTTAGGAGGAAAAAGTAAAGAGTGTTAGGGTGGAAGAATATTAACAGTGCACACTGAACTTTGATATTACTGTTGCTTGTATGCTTTCTATTTACTACCTCAAGACAAGTTCTATTTAATGAATAAAACCTGAAATTTTGCAGTAGGCAAATAAAGTAGCTGAATATCTACATAAAAACAGGAATATAAAAGAAACAAATAACATATGTATGATCTAAAAAGTATATCACACTTTCACCAACATAAGTAAGTACTGAACAAAGACTAGCAAATACATAAATGAACACGGAATTATTAAATGCAAATCTTAAATGCAAGAAATATAATGTTTTGGTATCCATAGTCATGCATTTCCTCAGCAGACTTTGACATAAAGAATTTGGAAAAATGAGTATACTTCACATTCATCACTGGGAAACCCAACAGTGAATTTAGCTGTTCCACATGTATAAGGCTGTGAGAGTTCTACAACATCTTCACATATATGTGCAAAACATATACACAATACCATTTTGTATACATAGAAAGCACACTCTTTGTATATCATTAATGTAAATTAGGCCCATCTGAACAGAAAATAAAAGCACTCACGTATAACTTAAGAATAAATATGCAAAATTATTTTCTTATTCCTGTCTTGCAAGAATAAATATACTTCAGAATATAAGGTAAGGAGAAATTTTAAAAGAAAAGTATATGAAGAAAAGTAGCAATCAATAACCTGGTTATTAATTCAAGCACAGTTCAAGTGAAAAACTATGTCTGCTATTGGGATTATTATTATTCAAATATCTGCTTCTTTGCAGCTTACATGAAATTTGGCATACAAGCTTCAAAGTAGTTTCTCTTCTAGGATAGATTAGATCTATGAATGACCTAAGATCTTATCTTACATTTTTTACTTAGACCGGCTTTCACATTGCAGTAGGATGAAGAAAACATCTTAGGTTAATTACTATTTTTGCAGTTCACTAATTTGAAATATAACCCTCTAAAAGAAGTGGTTCCTGTATAAAAGGATTTTTATCTGATTTAGCAAATTTATTCCAGGGAAGAATGAAACTGACTCCAAGAAGTCTTTTTGTTGCAAGAACCATTTTGGAATCTCCATCTGTACTGATTTTCCCTAAAGACTCAGCTATACTTGAGGGAAAAAAAGAAGAAAGAAGGTCATTGGTAGACAAATTATATGAATTAAAAATAGAAACAGCGTTGTGCTCTATGGTTCTGTAACATTTTATGCATTCTCTTTATCTGCCCCTATTTTTATTACTCTCCAAATGAGTATAGTCCAAATCAATAGTTATAGAATTACACTCCTTGAATATAAAGCTAAACCCAATTAGAATTGATTTCATTCTCTTTTCAAAAAAAAAAAAAAGTGTCATGCAGAGATCCATATAGCCAGAATCCACAGTATTGATTTTAGCTGTTATTGTTACAGTTGGTTTCTGAAGCCTGCAACAGGACAACTATCAAGACATGTCACATTTATTTGCAAGCAAATAAAAAAAGTCCCCAAATGAAAGAAAGCTTAGGGAGAAAAAAAGAACCATGGAGCTGTGCACTGACAATGATACACTATCAGCTTACTCAGAGAAGTTACAGTGGGAATACACACATTGAATTATACATTACACGAATGCACTGATTTATTGTGGTAATAACATCCACCTCATTAAAAGATTCTGCTTTGCTGCAGTTGGAGGGCTACATATTGTTTACTGCTATAAATTAATGGCAGCACACAGAAGACTGTAGGACCCTTCTAACAATAGATCTGTAATGACAGTGCTGTATATCACAGCTTCCCCAGCAGCTTCATAATAAAATGGAGACAATGTATTGGGCTAATACATTCTACCAGGCAGGCCCATATTTTTCTGACAACTGCTTTTAAGGATGAGGTGATTGCAGTGTGTTATGCTGCACTGTAAACAGTTAACTATGCTTGAGCTACAGAATAAAACACATATGAGGAATATTCAAATACCCTCAGACTTTTCATTTAGAAAAAGATTTGATTGAAATTTTGTAATTATTTCTTATTTCCAAATTAACAGGAAATCCTGATTACATACTGGATTCCCTCCCCTGGGGGTAAATGGCAAGGGAGAAGAGTAAATCCAAACTAAGCTATGCTAGATGTAACCAGAGAGTTAATAAATGTGAGACCAGAAATTTGCTCAACATGGTTTCCCTTTGCCTCAGACCACTAAGGAAAGACAAGCTAAAAGCCTTCATGTCCAGAAATTCCAGATTGTATTTTCTTTGCAGCACCCCTTTTCGGAGAGCAAAAATAGGCATTTGTTCACCAATTAAAAAGACTTATTTAGACGGGGAAAATAAAATAGAGAAAAATTCCAATAAGCAAAAACAATGGATGACATTACAGAAGTCAAGACACAAAAATGAAGTCACTTATGGCTGCTATCAAACTGTATTGAAAAAAAAAGACTAATGCGTATCGTTCTCAAGTCAGAGTTCATTTGAGAAATGGCTCAATCTGGAGGAAAAACTGGGGTATGAGAGTTTTTGTTTTCTCTTTTCCAAAGGCATGATTGCCTTGGTTTTGATCTGAAGTGGCTGTTACAGCAACTAGTGTTACAAACATGACAATTATAAGCCATATATAAAACATACTCATTTGCTATTAATTTTTAAGTGCTCTCAAATCTAGCAGAGGCTTAAAATAAGTAACCTCACATTTTAACCAGGTGTTAAATATAGTAAGCCTCAGACTTTGGACCAAGCTTTTTTTCTCTCTTTGAGACAGAACAAAGAAGAATGACTTGTTGAAAAACAACTGAGAAAACACACTGACTCTTACCATCTACTGATGTTAAATATGTCCAGAAACTATGGTGTATGGTTATATTTGTTGGTTCTTAATCTTATTTGGTGCCAACCTTACTGGAACAGTAGCACATCTTGCCTCTGTTTTCAGAAGAGGCCTTGTTGCAGCATCAAACCACCCTAACAGAGGTGCTTCTCTAAATAGGGCAGAATCTCTCCTGGACTCTCACAGATGTTCAATTATACATACACTTCTAAAAGAGGAAAATGTTCATTTTGGAAAATTGCTAATGGCCAAACACAAGCAGATCAAAGGCTTATAAGAAAAGAATTACGATATCTTTATTTATAGTTACATATTTCAGAAGACAAAGAGCTTTTATTTCCTATTTAATAAGTTTTCATTTTTAAATAGTGTTACTCCAAATAAACAGACTTACCCAGTTCATACATGCTGCCTTTTGTTACTAAGGCTTCTCTTATTAGAACAAGCATTGACATTTTTACTGTCTCCTATCCATATAATACTAGGCAGAGTTTTTGACTTATTAATACTCAAAATCCATGAAAGACTAGAGTGGAAAATATGGCAATAAATTGCATTTAATTACTTCAAACAATGAGTAGTCAAGGTACGTTAGTTTCATCTTCATTGTTACTTCTGTTGGTGAAGACAGCAATCTTAACAATTACTACCAGAAATCAGGAAGTCTGTGCAAATGCCTGTGACTTCTGAAAAGTAGTCAGATCCAGAAACTAAGCCTACATTGGCCAAGCAGGAAGATTTAAAAATTAATGAAAATATCATTTTTTAAAATTTATATTTAAAATGAAAACAAAAAATCACTTCTTAGCCAATTATTTTTCATATTTTACCTCTTTTTCATTCATTACTCATATGTTAAAATAGCTTTTTATCTTATGGAACAAAACTATGAACTGGTATCTCTTTCTCAGATACATTTTAGAAGTTAATTCATTAGAATTTATTTCCACAGTAAGACCTGAAAAATATTCTAGCCTTCCTCACAACAGTCACAAGTTATGAAAGCGCTGTCACAGTACCAAACTTAGTGTTGCACATTCTCTGTCTTCCCAATTTTTATGTTATTTGTACTTTCAAACATGCTCAATGATTTCTGTCCATTTTCTTTTATGACATCTTATTACATATTCTACTTCACACTCCCCCTCTACTCCCCCTTTTTTTGTTCCTTTTATTTCTAACTTTCTATTAGTTCTTCTATTGAGAAGTTAAGATCAGTGGCTCTTCTTTCGCTGGCTATCTCACGACACGAATTTGTATCTCTCATTGCATACATCTCCTATGCATGTTTTAGTTCTCAATACTAATGAGCTTAGAATTGGCCCAGCAAACTGAGCCAATCTTCCACACAACCCGCTCACACTTCTACTTCAGAGATTTTTTTAATGATTGTTCCAGCTTTATCTTCTCGTGTTAATTTTGTATTTGCGTAATAGAATATGACATTAATCAGACAACAGAAACATAAATGACAGAAATCATAGTCAAATCATCAGAATTGTATCTATCACTAAACACTAGATGGTTATCCACAGAAGAAGAGAGCTACCTTTGCACTGCAGAAAGTTTTCTGGGCTTGCTGTTGCCCAAGATACTAGATACTAAAACTGGCCTTTGAGCTTAAGCAGTATGGAAACAGTACTAAGAAAACACGTGATGTCTCCCTATAAGAATACATATAATGACACTGACTTAGACAAATCAATGAGCTACTAGGCATGGGTCCAGCACCCATGGAAGAAAAAATAAGAAAGAAAAAGAAAGAAAAAAAGAGACAATGAAAAAATATAAAAGGGGAGGAAAAGGGGAAACAAATGTTTTTTCTTTATGATTTCTTACACTGTTTTTTCAATCCAGATCAAACCAGGCATTTGGATTCCTGTGAATGCAATTGTCTGTATGGTTAAATTATATTTTGTAGCATCCTTGCCAAGTATGTTGTTTTTTTTCATTTATTTTATTTTCAAGATGAATATCTGGTTTTCGTTAATGATATTTTTCATATATTCATTGGGCTTTAAGCACAGAGGGACTATTAGGTCATCTCATCTAGTCTTGTGTTTGTATGACAAGCCATTAAATTCCTTTCCATTACATGATTTTGAGCCCAACTGTTCATACTTGATTATAACATGAGCTGTATTTGGCCAATCTGCTTTCCAAAAAGGCATCTGATTCTTGAGTACATGGACAATCTACTGTTTTTTCTTGGAAGCTTTTTCTTTTGGCAATTGACATCCTCTTTCTTAACAATATGTGCTTCAGTTCGGCTATGAATTTACTAGTGTGTTTACAAAAGAAATCTTACGCCTCTCACTGACATATCAAAGTCTCTACTTTCCCAATATTTTCTGTATATTAAAGTACTTACAGATTGCAATTAAACTTTTAATAAACAAAGGAAATTGAGCTCTTCAAATCTTTCATTTTAAGGCATTTCTTCCAGCCTTAAGATTTCTTTGTGCCCTGCCCACTTTATCAGCATATTTTAATATACAGATATCTGAAATGTATTCAGTGTTCCAGTGTTAGTCCTCTCATTGTCATAAATATGCCGAGTGCTGTACACTCTATTGCAATCTAACCACCACTGCATTTTTAGAGAACTGCTTGTTTAGTTACTGCTGGTATTACCAGCACATAATTAACTCCCAGAAGTAGCCAGTATCTGTAATATTGTCAGTGGGCCTTCCTGACCATCTGAGTAAAACTTCTTTCTCCCAGAGATATAAAGACAAGATGCAAGGGTTTAATTACACCCCAACTTTATTAACTTACATCAGCTGGGAAATATCTCGAAACAAACTCATTTAATGTAGATCACTAGTCTTCCCTCTGTCATTTTTGTGTTTGAGAAAAGCCACAAAATGCCATGTCCCCCTCTGAAGCTATTCTCACTCATTGCTACCACCCTTGCTCTCAAACAACTGAGTACAGCTTTCTCAAAAATGATATCCCGCAACGCTCTCATCTTTAGAGGATGCCTTACCTTTAGTCCATATCTAATTCAAATTCATTAAAGAATGGTATCCAAAAGAAAACTATGAACACAATCATCTGCTGAACTGTTTGAACTCCCTGCACTGAACTATTAAACAGGTCCTTGAGTTGCTCTGGGAAAGATTTAAAAGCATGAAAAAAAATTAATCTATCAAGGACTCGATGATCTCTTGAGGTCCCTTCCAACCCCTACAATTCTGTGATTCTGTGAAGGAGAAAAACAATCTTTATTAATCCAGCCCCAAATGCACTGGTTTCACGGCAGATGACCAAATCCTACAACAAAGATCATGTTAAGAGGGGGGAACTATGAATTTGGATATCAAAGCTTTACTGAAGTGATACGGATGGAACTTGACAGAACTTCTGTATTCTGCCACAGTGAGCACTTAGAAAATATATAATCTTTTGCTCCATTTCTAAATTAATCTACTTTCTTATACCTTAGTATAAGAAAATCATATTGTAAATCACATTTTAGTCACTCATTACACAATTTTTGAGAACTTCAACACAAGCAGCTACTTGAATTTCATGTGGTTTCTTAGTGAAGTAAGAAATCCTATGGTTAAACACTTTTTTTAGGTGCAATATTGAAATTGTGCAATAGTTACTAATGTTATGTGACTGTACTCTAATGATTTTGACATCAAGAACATGAAATCAGAAGAATTCATATAACTATGTTGCCTCCTTTTCCAGCCACTAAGGGCAACATAACGTCTCTGGTGACCTTGTCGAGGGGCCGACTTCTGGATATCTATTTGTGTTCACAGAATCACAGAATCACAGAATCGTCTAGGTTGGAAGAGACCTCCAAGATCACCGAGTCCAACCTCTGACCTAACACTAACAAGACCTCCACTAAACCATATCACTAAGGACTACATCTAAACATCTTTTAAAGACCACCAGGGATGGCGACTCAACCACTTCCCTGGGCAGCCCATTCCAATGCCTAACAACCCTTTCAGTAAAGAAGTTCTTCCTAATATCCAACCTAAACCTCCCCTGGCACAACTTTAGCCCATTCCCCCTCGTCCTGTCACCAGGCACGTGGGAGAATAGACCAACCCCCACCTCTCTACAGCCTCCTTTAAGGTCTCTATAGAGAGCGGTGAGGTCTCCCCTGAGCCTCCTCTTCTCCAGGCTAAACAACCCCAGCTCCCTCAGCCACTCCTCATAATACTTGTTCTCCAGACCCCACACCAGCTTCGTTGCCCTTCTCTGGACTCTCTCGAGCACCTCCATGTCCTTCTTGTAGCGAGGGGCCCAAAACTGAACACAGTACTCGAGGTGCGGCCTCACCAGAGCCGAGTACAGGGGGACTATCACCTCCCTAGACCTGCTGGCCACGCTGCTTCTTATACAAGCCAGGATGCTGTCGGCCTTCTTGGCCACCTGAGCACACTGCTGGCTCATATTCAGCTGCCTATCAACCAGTATTCCCAGGTCCTTCTCGGCCAGGCAGCTTTCCAACCGCTCATCTCCCAGCCTGTAGCGCTGCTCGGGGTTGTTGCGCCCCAGGTGCAGGACCCGGCACTTGGCCTTGTTGAACTTCATACAGTTGACCTCAGCCCATCGGTCCAGCCTATCCAGATCCTCCTGCAGAGACTTCCTGCCCTCGAGCAGATCGACACACGCACCTAACTTGGTGTCATCTGCAAACTTACTGAGGGTGCACTCGATCCCCTCGTCCAGGTCATCGATAAAGATATTAAAGAGGACCGGCCATCTAGTTCCATCTAGTTAAGGTTCTCAGCAAGTCAATATGCTCATACTTATAATTCTAATCCCTTATTCTGAATACAGGTATCTCAAATAATTATGACACTTGAAAATTTGTAGGAAGAAAGTAATCAAGGAAGATGATAATATAAAGCATGTTCTGAAGAATACTTCCTATTATCATTAATGTAGCCTGAAGTTACATCATTTACTAGTATAGACAAGAGCTGCAAGCAAGCAAGACTTCATATGACAGATTAAAAAGAAAAAAAAAAAGCCAGAATTACCCTACTTACAAAACAAAGAAAATTATACCTTCCCACATAATTAAGTTGTTAGATTCATTGCCTCAGGGAGCAATGCAGAACAAACAAAAATAGGTTAAAAAGAACAAAGACAATTAGACCACCAGTCCATCAGTGGCCATTAAACATGACTGCGTCAATTATTTTTCCAGTTCATAAAGTCTTTAAACTTCTGGTTGCCAGACCTGGGAAGTTATCTGAAGGGAAAGATGATGCTTTATATGCCCTCTTTTCTACTTTCAGTAGGCTCCGGCTGCTGGCTATTCATAGAGGCAAGATATAGAGCAGGATAAGCTTTTGGACTGGCTCTTCTGTTACAACTTCATATGAAGTGACTCAGCATCTACCTAGATATACAGGTTGGTGCACATGATTGCAATAAAAGCTAGTCAAGGGCACTCCAGAACAATAAACTTGCAGTTATTTTGATATGCAAATGAATTCTTCACTCAGATATATCTTTTTATTTACACTACTGAAGAAACACAGACCAATGCCCACCAGCCACCTCATTTAATACTTGTACACACAGCTCAGGGTGCAGACAACTATTTCCCAGCAGCTCCTTTATCTAAGTAACAAGTGTAACCAGCAGACTGTGATCAGCATTTTTATCATATGTAGGGTCCTGGGGCATTTCCTGATGCACTGCATATCGGATGAAATGCCGTAATATTCTTATCTCAATATTTTCTAAAATAAATTTAATATAATCTGTACATACTAAAACCACAGAGCTTTTTAAAGTAAATATGCCTTTTTAAATAGTTGTCTGTCCTTACAAGCTTTCTTTGAAAAGACTCTATCTCAAGAAATATACCAGATCTCATTATGCTATCAGACTTTTTTTCTAAAATAAATTTTCTATTTTTGGGAAACTGAGAATTCAGAAAAGGGCTTGATTAAAAGCAAGAAAGAGTTGTGTGCAAATTAAAATAAGTATTTGTGGGCATATCCATGTACTCTTTAAAATATCAGCACTGAATTATATTGTATTTATGGTTAATTATTAAGATTTTTTTTAAGATCTCACACATACTTTGAGACAAGAATAGTCAGTAGCAAAACCTGATCTAGAGGTGGCTAACAACTACAATGTCTGAGCATGTCTATATGAACACTAGCAATGATGCAAAGGACAGAAGCTTCCCAAAGTCCAAAGTTGAAAAATGGATCATAAGTTAACCTTAAGCATAAAGAATGAAGAAAAACTATGTTTAGCAGTGGCTAAATTCACAACAGGATACACCTCAGGTCACCTAACATCTTGGAAGAATTTTAATTTAAAGGAAATATCTCCATGGCTTCCTTTTTGTTTTTGTGCCTTCACACTGCTAACAGGAGAATCAAATGCTATGATAATCAGCTGTAGCAGATTTCAAAACAATTCTGTGTATACAAACAATGCACTAGTGAACTGCAAACTAATTAAGCACACACATACTTTTCCATAATGTTTAATCAGTTGTTCAGCACATCCGAATGTGTCATATGCTGCAAATTTGAGACATTACTACACTTTAATACTACTGGGAAGGTTAACTGAAGGGAATGGTTATGCTATGTAGGCTCCCAAAAGGTTAGGCAGAAAGGAAGTTGCATGTCCCTGGGAATCATGATGAGAAACCAAGCTGCTTGCCAGAGGTGAAGAGGCATCATAGTTGCATTACTCACAAAATAACCCTGCTGCCAAAAGCAACCATTTGTATATGCTGTCCATAATCTGTCAAGTGCAAGAAATCCCTGCATCACCATTCATTTATTAAAATCAAAAAACAGAGAGACAAACAAAATCATTTTATGGATTTCCAGAAACAGAATATAGCAAGACGCCACATACACTTGAATCATGGCAGCAGGCAGCAGATAGTGAAAACACTCTCTCTGCCTTTTCTTCACAGGAGGAAGGAGAGTGGTGGGGAGGGGAGAAGAGCAGAAAGGAAGAAGGTCTCACTTTTTGATAGTCTTTTTTAAGAATGGCTGTGAGGATTTTCACATTCAAGGCTTTTTGCAAACGCAAATTTGGTGCTAATTAACACCAAAGGAGGACATGTAAGAAACAACACTATAACAAAAGGAAAGGTTAGCTGGAATGAAGAGCAGGACAATCATTTCCAATCTCTCATTACCTTCCACTAGCAATTCCTTTTTCGTTATTCTTCTCAGTACATTATATTTTGGTTTAGTTTTGCTATTTGAATGTTTTTATAAACTAAAAGTTGCCTTTAAACCTTAGCGCTATTGTAATCACACAGAAAAACACAGTTTAAACTAGATATAAATTACACTGTAACTTGAAGTCATAAAACAATGTCAGATCAATGAAGGCTTAAACCTTAAAATCATAAACTGAGTATATAAACTTGCAAAATTACTACAAGCTAAAGCATGATAACAGTTCTATAGACAAGACGTTTCCCCAACAGACTGACAAATTGTTTATGGGAGATTAACAAACCCAGAAACCATATACCAAGATGGCAAAAACATCTAACTTCCACAAAGTGATCATGCTTAACCATAATTTGGAAAAGCAGCAGCAATTTGTTACTGGTCTGGCACATAAAAAACATATGTATGTCTGTACTGGGTGAGACCAAAAACCCTGTGAAAGTGAGCCTTTTATCTGTGATGGGGATCAATCACAAACTGAGATAAATTAAAAAAATGGGAGAACCATACAGTGACACATTCCCTGACACCCTCCCACAACCCAGTGATCCAGACTTCCAACAACATGATGTTTCTTTACATATTTATGTCTCTGAATGGATTTTTGTTAAAGCTATTTTTTCAGGAACAATTCACATAAACTTTTAGCATCCACAAAAACCTGAAGACAGGAGTTCCAAAACTTAGCAGCACATTGTGTGAAGAGCCTGTTACCTTCTGTTTGTTTTGAACCTGTTGTCTCCTAACTTCATTTGCTTTCTACTAGTTCTTAAAGCAGCATAAAGATATATCAAAGAATTGTCTCCCTCTTTATTTCCACCATATCGCCCATGTTATGACCCAAGATGTGTGAAATCACTTTATTTTGATTGCTAGTACATTTTAAAGCCAGACATGTGTCCTATGATTTCTTGTGATCATTTAAAGAGTTATGAACCAACCACAGTTTATTTCCAATTAGAAACCTATGTATGTCTAAGGCATCTGAACATAGGTGGGATGGATTATAACATCAGATACAAACTAAGAATAACATTTTGAATGCTCATTGTTAATTTTGAGTTACTATTTTTCTCTTCTTGGAGTATTTGTGTATTACAAACAACAGTGTTCTTTGATGCAGAGGAAGATGATGACTATTATCCTCACTACCAATAAATAAATAAAAAGATTGCTTTTCTTAGTTCTTTTCAAGCAAGCATTTCTAGAAATCACTATATGCATCTGAAATGCAAACAGGGAAGAAAAAGTAAGAATAGTAGTGAGATGCACTCATATCATCCAGTTGCTTGTTCTGTAGAGGAGACTATTTGACACAGAGAACAACCAACTAATGGCAAGAAAAAAAAAAGGGGGGGGGGGCAGACAGGGACAAAGTTATAAAAAGATGGTTATGCCAATGTAATACTGCACTGGAAATTCCCAAAATATTTAACAAATTCTATCTAGACTAAGAGTACGACAACCATCTCAGACATGCATTTGGGTGAGATTTCAGTTTCAGTAGATCTTTGTAAGAGTTATGGAGGAAGAATTAGCAAAACACGCATGGAAATTATGTGCTGATTCTGAAGAAGGTCCAGAAACAGATGCTGCACAAGGCTCAAACTAACATATCAGCACAAAAATTCTATCTTCGAAAATCCTAGCACCATTCAGAGAGAAAGTGAAACAACTATGCCATTGGTTATCATGCAGAGATTGATACTATAATCCAAACAGCTTGAATTGTTTCACATACAATGAACAGTTTAGTATCTCTAAGGCTCATGAGTAAGCCAGGTTTGTCAATCAGTACCTACTTCACTTAACTAAACATATTTTCCTCGAGGTGCATTGCTGCTTTTCGGCTGAATTGCTCTCCTTTTGTGGAGCAAACCCTGTCCGTGGTGCTGAAGCACCGAGTCCTTGCTCCTGCGGGTGCCTGACCATGGTGCTGCAAAACCAACCTTGGCACCCACAGCACAGCCACTGTAGCAGCAGGACCATTTGTAGCTCTGTCTCCTAACTTCGGCACATGTGCCCAAGGACAAGATGCAAAAGATTGACTCAGCTGTCAGAAAAGATAATTGATCAATTTTGCCATTCATAAAAGTCCCTGGAGGACGCTGTCTGAGGGTTACTGGTGTTGCAGAGTCTCACAAAATCAATTGTCGCCCCACTCAGAATTGGCAAAAATTTATGTTATTAATCATAAATCTGTTTAACTTATATTGTTTCTCTCAACTGTTCCTTATTCTGTTTAGTGTTTTGGAAAGGATGGAGTGTCCCTCTCCTCAAAAAAAGAGCTGTGTTTCACAGAAAGCATGACAACTTGATACCAGATGCTTACGAGAATCTGATAATTATGTTTCGTATTAAAAATATTTAAATCCATAATAGATTAACAAACAAATCATGAAAAACGTGTCTTATTTTCAGATATCACTGCTTCAGGCTCACTGTAGTGTGGGGCCAACCTTCATATCTCTACCACTGTTTCTTGAGGTGACCCAAAATTGTAGGAAATATACTGGACTTTTTCTTAACTGCCAGGGACTCTGATACAAAGGTTGAAATATTTTATTTCCTGTACTGTCCTTTTTTAAGCAGGGATTCACATGAACTGCCTGAGAGGAATAATATTTATACCTTCTTTCAGAACGTATCCTGTCTGGGTTTGGAACGCTTTTTAATTAAGCGCCATCTTTTGTCACAGGTGACAAATTTACTGCCTGAAATAAAAGAGACAAGGCAACCAGGGCAGAAGCTGAGCCCAGCAGTGTCAAGTGTCACAGGTTTCACTACCCAAATTTCAGATGCAATTGCCTATCAAAATAAGTCATCGCCACTGCACCAATTATTGTTAGTTCTTACGTTGTTCTTCTCACCTTCTTACAGTGCCCGATTTTGGAACACACTTTATGCTTAGAAGGACACTGGTGAGTTTTATCTGGTAATTACCTACATTGACTCCTGTGTTGGAGCATGAGATTAATAAAATGTCATTTTATTTTTCCTTCATGAAAAGCATTTATTCACAGAACGCCTCTACTACTGTTAATGTCTCTCTAGACAAAAGCATTTTAAAAAAATTGCAAAATTACAACGGTTACAGATCAAAACACCTGCTACATTCTATCTCCTTGCTAAAGGTAACAAGAGATAGTAAGCAAATTTCCTGCCCTTCCCACTCTACCTCCTCACATAGGAAAATATTAGCGTGAGTTATATGAACGGTGAATTTGTGCACCTGAGATGCACACCCTACAACAGAATTCAAGTTGACATGCTGAAGAGCAGTTAACAATGAAGTTCACATTAGAATAACAAAACTAACCTTATTTGTTATAGGAAATATGTGTATATACATATATATATATATATATATATAGTATATGTATATATTACCTCTCTTCTGTCTTTGATACCAGTGGCTCTCGCATACCAATTAAACACCTCACTTCAATGAAGGTGAGAGTTATTTGTTGCTTTTGTACACTTGGCTGGAACTGAAGTCATTGCTTATATAACAGCCACTATAAAATTGATGATGATTTAGCAAATATTACAAGAAAATGACAAAAATGACAATAAAAATATTATGTATACATGTAGCTACGGTGAAGACAAAAGAAGATTTAAGAAGGTTATAATTTAAGGTTATAATATAATTCTAGCAGTGTCATTTTATGATCTTGCAAAAATTTTATGTCTTACAAAAGATAAATTATCAACAGCATAGAGCAAGATCACATAACAAACTTTTCTGAGTGTAAAATCATGTTTTGATAACTCAGTGTTTTCCATGTATTTTTACCTCATTTTTTCCCTTAACCAAGTCCAGAAACACATCACAATTTATGGCTTCCGCTGAACAAAGAAAAGGAAAAAATGTGTGTTTGAATAACATAATACAGAAAATGGGACACATTCTGGTGGGAAACTGTGTCTGTTGTATAAATAAAATATATGTAGCTATAAATACAATATGTAATACTCATTCCAAACCATAGTCACCTCTTAAGAAATAAAAACCCAACTCAAAACCGGGTAACAGACTGGCAGTGCACTCCTGGCATTTGTCAGGAACATTTGTCAGACTGACAGTAATATTAACCACAATCCATTTCAGTTGCTTTGGTTTATCATTGTGTGACTGATGTTTAAAACAATGCCATAAGAAGCTGCTTAAATAAAGTGTTGGTTTAACCTATACACTACAGTTCTTTAAATCTGTACTAACTGTGGACTTCTAGCTAATATATTAACAAAACTGTTATTCATATTTGTCATTCTACATATGTAACTTTAACTTGCAACTTCTAAAAAAAACCTTCACTTTTAATTTTCTTAGGAACCCCAAAAAAGTAAAAATATTGACCTGACATCTTTTCTTCAAGACCAAAATATCTATGCAAGTCCCACAGTAGGACTGTTAAAACCATGTAAAATGTTAAGTGAAATATATTTAAATATTTTTAAAACCTTTAACAGTCCAAAAGCATAGGCATCCTACAATACATAGCTAGCAGTTATTTTGAAGTTTTACCCCAAAGACAAGGTATAAGAATGCAAATATCACAACACACATTATATTCAAACATATTCATAGTTGAACATTAGCAAGGTACTGCTGGTTTGTATTTTTCACATATTTGCCATGAAGTCATTACGTGACAGTTTAACATTTAAACTACATAGAGTTGATATTCCTAGAAATGCCTAAATGGTAACCAAAACCTGAGTTACTGTATCTGAGATAGGTGTGTAATAAAGACTTTCATTATGTATAAGGGAATGACTTGCATTCATCCAGAACAGCAGTTACATATTATGACATACAGATGCGCTCTCACCCACAACACATAACAGAGTATCATAAAATAACGTTAATAAAAAATCACATCAAAAAAGAGTGGTTTTCCTACCTAATTTTTTACCAGAGGCAAGAACCTAAACTAAAGTGAGGAAAATTGTTCTACATTGCACTTACTTCTGTTTCAGGGTAGAGGCAGAAAAACTAGGACTACAGCTCTGGCTGAGTTGATGAGTTTACAAATTAAAATAAAATTAAAAGGAGATTTCTCAGAAGTATAACAGGTGGGCAATCTTTTTTTTTTCTCTTTAATTATTTTAGTAATAGTATATTTTCATTACTATTTAACAAAAATTAATGGAAATTGAGGTTGCAAAAATCTTATCATAATCAAGGAAAGTATGAATGATTAATACATTTAATTTACGTACTAATTCAAGCTACACAGAGCTGATGTTACTCATAAGCTTTCAGTTTTCACTTAAATATAATTCAGGCAAAAACCAATTCCTTTATACAACTAATGTGCATGAAAACATGAAAACAGTAACTGAACAGCTAAGTTCACTAGTGAGAAGAATCTTTCTGCTACACTGCAGACTGACTAGCAAATACAAAGTCTTTTGTATTTGCTTTGTATTTAACTTCTCTTAACTACCATTATTGTTTTTTTTATTATTTTTCTGAAAGAGAAATTCAAGTGTTTGTTGTTTGTTTTTTTCTCTAATTATCTCTGCATTTTGCAATTTATTGTCTTTGCATTTCTTCTCAGTATCATCTTAACTCTGAATTTTGGATATTTATGCTTCTACATTTTGAACAATTTCAAATTCATTTAGTCTAGACTGGTGACAAGTATTGTTAGTTGTAAATGATTCAGATTTTATTTTTTTTTGACATGGGAACTGTTAAGAAAGCATTCATGAAATTTTACAGTAAGAAATTATTTTAAAATATTATATATCTTTGAAAAAATTGCTACAATGTAAAATATGTGTAGGTTTACCCATGAATATGGATTTGTGTCAGTCAGACATTCTGACTGAGGAAGCATCAAGTTCATGACTTATTTGAGTAGTATTATTAGAAAATATTACAATGACAGTACCTCAGCATCTCTCTGCTTTGGACTTATAATATTATATATTTGTTTTTATTTGTATATAATATATATATGTGTGTGTGTGTGTGAATTTTATATATTTATTTTATACATTTATCTTATATATTTATATTGTATAGCTATAATATATGTATATTATCTATACACAAAAAAGGCACAGAATAGTCTGTAAACATATATACATATGCATATACACATATATACATATCTATTTGATGACTGCACAGTGCTTTTTAAAAGTTAAAGTACTAAATGTGTAGTCAAAAAATCATTTTTATGGAGATTTTCAAACAGACCTATGTTTAGTTTAATCAATAATGAATTGAAAGTAGGAACTTTTTTAAACTGCCTTCTTTTTGGATTTTTTTCTATCATACTACTGTTTTGTATAGAAGACATTTGTAAAAAAAAAAAGTTCTAATTAAAATATTTTCTTTAGCTTTTCCACTAATTATTTCCCCTTGCTCCAAATGCCAACCAGCTTTTAGAAAAAGATCCAGTTTTTAGGTCCATTTAACTAGTCCAGCACCTAGTTTGTGGCATCCCTGCCTATGGCAGGGTGGTTGGAACTAGAAGATCTTTAAGGTCCATTCCAATCCAAGCCATGCTATGACTCTATGATTCTAGTCTTTGTAGAGAAAATGAGATGCTTACACTTTGTAAAATGAAATACTGCTTTTTTGCAAAAGATTGAAAGAAAATAATCACATTCTACAAAGCTTTAAACAGGCTGTATTACATCGCATCTGTGTATGTTCATTTGGGAAAGAGCCTTAGAAAAACAAGACTACTCCATGAGAAAGAAGTAGTTCATCAAAGCTGTAAGAAACTAACCATCCTTTGTCTGTTTGACAAAGGACAACTGCATTACTTAAGCATACCTGAAGCTGTTTCACAAAGGAAATGAAAAAATAGTTTTTACTTTGGGAACATGGGCAATGATTTAAAAGTTCTTAAAATATGGTATTATAGGTTTTACTACTAAAAACACAATTCTCATGAGAAAACCAGGAAATTATTTGGCAAATTTTTAACCTTTAGCTGACTTGGCATCCCTAACTTCATTAAAATTTGAAATTAAATGCATATGTTCCAACTAAGAGTACCTTCCATTAACAATTCTTAAATTAAAACAATCAGAAGTAATAAGATTACATCGATAATTCTTTTCTCCACAAAAACAACCTTATCCCTATTATCAGTATATGTATTTACAAATGAGACCCAGTTAATGGTTGTGCATTATTAATGCATCACACACAGCAGAAGACATGAATGAGACTGAAAACTACTATGATAATTATTGGAGAGAACAAAAAGAGTATCGGATGACAAATACCTTTGACAAATCTCTGAAGTTGCTAGGAAGTGTAAGGTCCAACTCATCTGATTCATAGTTGGTGATAACCCAAGGGAAGACAGGGTACTGATTTAAATCATTGTAAGTGCGACCTGACAAACAACAAAAACTCGAGTTAAAAGGAGTTACGCTTAACTAACATACGAGCCTCTGAAGATACAACCATATAGTTTCATGAGTTCCTCAAAAGAAGTGTAATTTATTTCAGATCCTTTATCATTTCAGTGTTCTACTTTGCTTTACTGAAAAGGACAATAAAAAAGTTTGCAAATTGCTAGTATTTAAACATTTCAGCTCATTTCACTTTAATTGTAAACTGGTTTGCTGGCAGTAAGAGTTAAATGAATTCATTTTCTATACATTTCTCCCTG
Source organism: Cygnus atratus (assembly GCF_013377495.2). Lineage (NCBI taxonomy): Eukaryota > Metazoa > Chordata > Aves > Anseriformes > Anatidae > Cygnus > Cygnus atratus. The sequence goes on along the minus strand of NC_066365.1, from coordinate 33,514,887 downwards.
CTTTGTCTTTTTCACCTTGTCTTCTATCTCTGAAATGAAACACTCGAAAAAATACAAGAGTCCAATGACTTTTGCTTATATAAAAATTAAAGTTTTACATACAGCATTAAATTTAGTATGTGAAGAAGCTCAGGATTTTACAAATTATACAAGAAACAAACATTTCATCCAGAGCATTTATTTTAAGGTGAATTCTCCTTGATCATCTGTGGATATGCCAAAATTTAACAAAAGAGAATATCTGTAATATATATAATATAAAATAATATATACTACATATATTATTATTATATATTATATATGTGTAGTATATAATTATATATTATATATTATATATATTGTATATATACTATATATGTTATATAGTATATATGCATGTATTATATATATATTCTGGATCCAGGTTCACATATGCACCTTCATGCATCTGTAAGATAGAAACAATATCCTTCCTCCAGTAAAAGCAAAATATCCAGTTAGAATAGTCTCCTATATACAACACATACACATACATGTTACATGTAACCTGGTTTATAATTTTAAAATGCATAATTTTTGCTTGGATTCTGTCTTTTTTTAATGATACTGTTGCAGAAGCTCAGTCATTCACATCACCTCCTATCCATATGTCCTCAGATTTTGTCTAGTATGGTCTTAAAAGTCTCAAAGAATAGGTTTTTACTTCTTCCCTAGAGAGATTATTTTATAACCCCAACTATCAGATTGCCATAAAAAAATAAAATAAAATAAAATAAAATAAAATAAAATAAAATAAAATAAAATATCTAAAACCCACCCTAAGTTTGTATTTTCCTAGCTTTCTTAAGCCAGCCGGTATTTGTCCATCATGGTTTGCAGAAATTATAAATGGTATAGCTAGATATAGCTAGATCCTTTCTTTCCCTTATCAGTTGGGCACATGACACATTATCCAGGATTAAGGATACATGACACTTACATCTTTGTTTGTTTCAAATTGACAGACATCACAACAATCTTTTACCTCCCCATCATGGGAAACTAGGCTTTCCCTTTTTTCCATAACACTATCTTTTCATTCCTTTTAACTTCCAATACCAAGTAGCTAGAACTCACTTTATTATTTCAATAATACATTAAAGCTGAAAAGGTTAATTCACTAGATACACAGAAAACAGTGTCAGGATCTTGCCTCATTCCACTTGGGCAGCAAGGAAGCATGTAAATCCAACCCTACTTGTATAAAATCTGCCAGCACCCTGGCATCCCCGACTTAATGACTGATTGCAGAAACTAGCCAATCTGACCGTTTGTATAAAATGTAATTAGTGTGAGCATAGGCATTTGCTCTACCAGTCTTTTTAGAAAGAGCTAAGTCTGAAATGGAAGTAGTAGACCTTTCAACACTGTCCATAGCATAGAAAAGAGCTGAAAACTGAGAATTTTTGCACAGGCCGTGGTTGCTCTGCAGACAAAATATGTTGGGAAGTGAAAGAGTGGTAATGAGACCTACCAACCTCCATTTACCAAACCGAAGTCAAGTTGGTTAAAAACTAATGGGCCAAGAAAGGATACAAGAAATATAGCTATGCATTTATAGAACAAGACACTAGGACAACTGCACTGGGGAATGCATTAGGATTTGGAAATGGATGAATGGCGTACTGGCACAGCAATAGCGGTGATCCAAACACCACACTCATCAGAGACCAACCATCCATTTTTTAACAGTAGTATTTACTGGCTCCAGGAATATCCTGCTCCCCAGCTGACACTTCCCAGAGGGATCAAGACCACCAGAGACATTGTTATATCAGCAGTATTTAGAGAGCACAGTACTTACAAGTATCAAAACTTAGAATCCTAAGGGAAGAAGAAGTTACTATTGCTGAAACTCTATTAAATACGGTTTGTGTAGATCCTGTCCTCCCACAACAGTCAAGATATTCTGACTTGAGCTATATTTTTACGTGCAGTTCAGTACAGCTTTTTAATTGCATACCATGCTATGTATAATTATGAACAAAGTACATTTAAGAGGATTTTGTGAAGTTATTATTCAGAACAAAATTTTACATAGGAAAAGTTACTTGTTCGAAGGGCAAAATCTAGCAGTGCCCCATGACTTCTGAGATTGTGCCACAATTAACTAAATGCTTCCTTTCCTGAGTCTTTATAGCAATTTGTGTTACCTGCTATAGTGTTTAGAAACATCAGGTATTCAAAGTTGGAAATTTCTCGGTGTTGCCATCGCTGGGTCATATTTGAAGCTTTGAAAATCTGTCGTGGACTAGCCAAAGAAATGCGCCTGGAAAACAAAAATAAACATTGGAAAAAAATAATGGGAAAACCTGGTGGATCCTCCTTTTTACCTACCTAAATGTATTGGCAGTTGTACATATTCTTTTTACTAGGTCTATGCTAGATTTCTCTGGTGATCAAACTGCTATTTTCGATACTTGAAGTTCATTTTTAAACTTTTATTATCTAATCAGAGCAAAAGACTTAAAACATCTGACAACTGGATATGCCAAGATTTGAAAGCTTTCAAACAGAAACCTTTACAGCTGTGGAAATTCAGCTTCTCCACAAAGGCTTAGTGTATTACAGAAACATGTTACTAGTGATTTAGAGACATGCCTGACCATTAAATAAGAACATTACATAACTTAAAATTTCACCTGAGAATAAAGTCATCTTTCAGAACGGATTTTTAAATTCCCCAAGTACAAAGGAAAAAAATGATAAGATGATAGAACTTTCATTATGAAGTCCATCCTCTTGAGACTGAAATTCTGGGCAGTGTTGGAGAGTAAATCATAAATAACTCCATTAAACTTTTAGAATCTGATGCCAGATTTCCCAATGTTTGTGAATGAATACAGAGCCACTCCTTGGAGTACTAAATCAAGCAGAGAAGAGCTTATTATAAAATTCCCAAGATTGTCTTGTTTATCATAAAAACATCTGTAAATGTCAGAACCATATAATATAGGGGAAAAAATCTAGATATAATTTTCATTAATAAATCTTTACTTGTATTGGTAAAAAAATTACAGAAAACAGTTACAGAAACTGATTTTTTTTTAATTTCAATAAATGTCATTGAACTGTAAACCTATTTATCAATATAGATGGATGTGTAATTTTGAACAAATTTGTATATACTTTCATTTATATTTTAAAATTTTCACATATAACTCACTTCCGTAAATAGAAATCCTTAAGATATTACAGAGCAACAATAATAGCAATCAGCAATTCAAAAGATTTTTTTTCCGGACATGATAAAAATGTTTTGATGTCATCTACCTATCCATATGTACAGAATACTTTACAAAAACCCAATTTTTAAGAAAGAAGAATAAATCTATTCCTTAGAGGTTGGTGTTTCTTCTAAAACTTCAGAAATTAATCTACTTTAAAATAGTTTTATCACTCACTAAAATCCAAGAGTTAAGCAATCCAATAGACATGGGGGACACCTCAAAAACCACTTCCATCAGCCTCAGTGAACATTAAAATGTGTTGCTGACTCCCATCCAGAACATCTCTTGCGATTGAGCCCATATTTTCTGCTAAAATCATAGCAAACTGAATCATAATCTTCAGTTTTAGGATCCAAACACACATCCTGCCATGGCAATACTAGTTTCCCACTTACCCTAAGTAAAATTTAGCTCTGTCCTCTAGAGCTGGAAGACAAACATACCATACTAATCCTTCACATGCTGTTTAGCTTATATTGGTCTACACATCACTACAATATCCCCTTGATGAAGAACAATCATTTTCATCTGGGTTTAAATACTACAGAGGATTCAAGGATGTTACAGTCAAGCTAATATAATTGAAAACTGCCATAAAAGCTAATCAGTCCTACTACCAGTCTTATATCAGTCTTAAATTTCAGTGGGTTGGTAACCATAAAGAACCCTATTTTACTTAAGTATGGTAAGTGATTGAGTCTCACTGGCAAAAAGAAGCTAGCTTCCCTGTAACAGATAGAAATCACAAAAATAACCTCAAATCCAAAAGTCTTCATTATATAAACACAATCCAAAAAGCATGAAGAACCGACAGGCTTAAGGGTGTGCACGTTTTGTAAACCAGTAGGTATAAATGCTTTAAACAATAAAGGTTGGTTTGATTAAAAAAAAAAAAAAACTCTTAGAATTCACAGATATAATTAATTCAAACTGTAAAATACCTGGTCTGGGGTAGTCCAAAGATAGCACCAATACCGACCCGAGGAAGACAATTAACCACTTTCTTTACTGTTGCTTGATCAGGGAAGTTGAACATGACACTAACTGTGAACACAAGAAATGAAAACAATGTTATTTTGCAGCATTTATTTTTTGCTTTCTGGCCCAATAAAACATAAACCTAAGCTTAGGTGCTGAACAGACTAAACTAAGTCTAGTCAACTGAGTCAACTAGTCAACTAAGACTAGACATGTTTCCTTGAGACTACTATAGATACACATTTATACAATTTCTGTAACTGCTTCTATTTTCCGCTGAGAGGAATTTCAGCAGAAGTTGACACTTTTACAAAGCTTATGAAGCCTACAGTTGTTTTGTTTTCTGAACAGAAGGCAAATCTTTATGTACACATTGACTAACTAGAACTAAATAAAAAAAAAGTTTATATATGAACTGCATCACATTTACTAGCTTACTGTCTATTTTCAATATCAATATATTTAACATTTATTATATTTAATATATAAATATTATCTTCATGTTTTTTCTGAAACACAGAATGACACTAATGAAATAGGAACCTAAAAATTGGAATAACATAATCCAATTGTGATACCACCAGTGGACATTTATGACTTCACAGAGGCTAGTTTATGACAACTAGGGGCTCCAAAATATGAAACTGTTTGAGTACATGATTAATATTCCAGTGGACGATACGCACTTCCAGATATGCACAATGATGCTCTCTGCAAGATCCATGTCTGATTCTTACCAGCTATGTTTAAGGTTAGAGTTAATTTTAAACTCAGAGAAAAACTATTTGACTGATATGTTAACTGCATAAAAGATGTTGTCCTGTGAAACACGTGCTGACTTAAGGACAACGATGTTTAATATCACTACCAAAAAAATTCTCTATATTTGAAAAGTGTCTTCTTAAGACCTACGTTATTTGATGTCTTTGTATACAGATTTCAAAACTTGGCTTTCAAAATTTCATTATCAGTACAAAACCCTAGAAGATCCTGAAGAATCTTAGTTTAAGCTGCAAAGACATCATATAACCTGGTTTAGAATAAAATTTAAGAGGAGAAAATAGCAGAACAAAATTCTCTGAAGTCTAAACTCACTATACTTTGAGTGACTTGTCAGACTACGTATGTATGTTTGAAAAAGGAGCTGAAGAAAGTGAAGAGTGAAAAAAATGTTCATAAACAGGGTTAAGCCCACATTTATTTCTTAGAATCGCACTAAGATCTAACTGAAAGCTGCACTTCTCTATTTATATTATTTTAGAGATATCTAAGAGCTGCAAATTATTGCATACCTATATTTGAAAAATATTAGAACATTGGAATATTATTACTAGAAATAAAGCACAAAGCTATACCAGTAACTAGTCCAATCTGGTAGTGCAGTTCTTTCATTCTGTTGTTCTTAGCATGTATAACTAATAACTGCTAACCCTCCCAAGAGACAAAAAAAAAAAACACCCTGAAGCATAACAGATCAGAGGTAGGTGTGCCTTAAGCAAGAATGTTTAGATGCCAAATAAACATGTGGGTATAAATGAAAGTTGCTATAAATGAAATGAGGCATTGTTAATTCCCAGTTACTGTGTTTGAACATAATTCCTCAAGAAACAAACAAACAAAAAAGGAAAGTGGAAACAAAAAATACAATAGAAAAATATACCACTTTAAATATAGAGGCACTTAATCCAAACCCTTCCACTACTTACACAAATCCATAACAAAAAACGGAGTGACTAAACAGCCGAACAGAAAGCACGTGTCCCCAAATCAATACTTGACATGGCCCTAAACTCACAGTACCTCTATTTGCCATGAATATCTCCAGTGCTGTATTTTGCAGAAGATAACGTCGAGAAAAGATAGATCGAATCTCTGAAAAGAGCCATTTTCCATGAAGTCCTTCTGTATATGCCAGAATCTAGTAGAAATGAGAAAGAGAGTGAAAAAAAAATGTTTTAAATATGTTGTCAGTATAGATAACGTCTTGTGAAAGAGAAACTGTGTGATGCACAAACATGGATTCTACCAATTACATGCAAAACCTGCAGCAAAATTAAAATGTGCTCAAATTTAAAATCATACTATGATAATCATACTATCATGGACTTTTTGAAGTCCTAAACTCAATTCATGCCAGGGGCCTTCTAAAAATTTGCTCTATTTTTTCTGTATTTTCCATATTAACTGTGTTTTCCATAATCAAGGCAGTTTCAGAAACATTGCAAAAGGTTTAGCACATCAGCAAAATATAAAAGCATATTCTGAAAATATATTAGTAGTGCCAACAGATGTATCCACACTTGCTTTAGCATTGTAATAACAGGACTGTAACAAATACGCAAAAAAAATGTCTTCGAAGAAAAAAATGTTCCTTATGTTTATCGTTAAGGCAACATTCATTAATTCTAGAAGTATAAAGGTTGGCTGTATAAGAGGTTAAGTATCATTTTGTCAGCTAAGGTTAAACACAAACCTGCAAATGAACTCAGCATAATCTCTCTATGGAGTAAGCGGTTGTCAAAGTAACTTGTTACAATTCGTGTCATCCCATCTGACAGACACAGATGCTTAGTCTGCCTTCACAATTCAAACTAATCCCATTTTTAGTCCTCAGCCACTTTGTTTCTTTGTTTCTTCACTTTTTCCTTTTCATTTCAAAGCTTAATTATGTAAGTGTTAAGAAACAGCGAGATTGGACACTCCTCTGCCTCAGATTAACAATCCACAAGCAAAGAAAAATATCTGAGATTTGTCCATTTTAGCAAACACAAATACTTCTAACATAAATCCATCACAGAAAAGGAGTTGCAAATATAATCCTCTTTAACATCATCACTCTTACAACAATTTCACTTAAGCAATATACCGTGAATAAATACAAAACAGAAATAAGAGATGAAAATAGAAAAGTAAAATTCAAGCCTTTAATATAACAGACTGTTTTTGAACACAATCACCTGCCTGTAGTTTTTTAATGGAAGATTTTGCCTCACATGTAGTGTATGTTCACAAATAAACTGTTTTTGCAGCACAGAGAACAGAAGCACTATAAAGAGCACTGCAAAACACAGTGTAAAATACCACACTACATCTGTGAGTTTTATAATAACAAACAAGTGGGGCAAACCAAAAGCGGCTAGCACAGAAGCTCAGAACTTACAAAGGAAATCATCTCCCACACCTTCTTCCTTTTTAGTTAATCTCTCATCTTCCCCCCAATGCAAGTGCGACAGACAACTTCTCCTCCTCTCCCAACACCCCCACACACACAGAAAGGGAAGGAAAAAACGCATAATTATTCTGAAACCAAAATCCTGAAATGTGGTGAAAGGAACAGAGACTGCCTATGGTTACCAATCATTTCTGAAACAGAGGAACTATCAGAGTTGGGCCATGCTGACACTTTCCCTAACAGATCCACAACCCAGCCCCACTAATTGGCAGATTTGTATAATTCTGCGGTGCTACTCAGAACTGCTGTTTTGCTTTTGTCTCATGCATATAAATATCCTTTGAAGAGCACAACATCAAAAGAGGTGACAAAGGAGACAAAGTTGTGGTCCCTGTGTACAAAACTTTCTTAGCACTTTTGCTGGTATTCATCCATGTCACAATCTTAAAATTGGACCTTATAATTTCAGTGCTTATTTTTAGAGAGAATCAGGAATGCATTTCTGCATTTCTCTGCGTTTCAGTAGTAGCAATTAAAACATGACTGATTGTTACTATGAATCGGCACATTTCAAATTCAAACACTTATTACATGGATACTATGAGTAAAATCAGCAAGGTAAATATTACTTTTACCCTGTGAGACTGGTGTTTGTTGAGATGGTGGAAACACTGCAAACGGCCAAACGCCATTTTTTCAAAACGGGAAGGAAAAGCATCAACAGCAGAGCTAGTTTATGTTGGACGGCTCATACAGCCATGCTAAAGTTACTGAAATAACAAGATTTACAGCAGAAACTTGGATCAGGCTACAGAAAGAGTAGCAGTCACCGCTGGAGCAATTCTTCAGGCCGCTCATTAACAGCGGTTATCAGGAGCGAGAAGCAGCTGAGGCCTAGCTGAGCCAGGCCTTCGTTCGGAGTTGGAATAGTAGCTGCCTGGTCCGCAGCTTCACTTCAAAGTCTCTGGAGTTCAATTAAAACTGGATTAGGTGGAAGCAGCCCTTCTTTGGGACACTCTGTTCTCTGAACCTCCTCACACACTGACAGCACCCTAGACAGAGGTCTAGCCCTCCAATGAACCGGTCACTATGGAAACTGCATCATTACCATTGCTCGGCGCTTAGCGCGCCCAGTAGACTAGATGAAAGATCCAAGCACATTTCTTTCATGTGTATTAGCAAGGATTCCTCACAAAAATCAAATTCAACCTTTTATTCCTTGACAGACATCCGGTTTTATTAACAGAACCCACTAGTTGCAGAAACTGGTTAGCACTTTAAGTTAAATTCAGAATTTTTATTTTGATAACGTTTTGTTTTTTTTTTTTAATCAGTGCTACCACTTCTGATATTTTCAGTTTCAGAATTACAACTTGCAAAACATTTTTTTTAATTTTCCTGTTTTCATCCTTAAGTCACACAACACAGAAATCTGTTTAAGAATTTAAGAACCACCATTTTATTCATCCTCTTGTATTATAAGTTTGGTTTAAAAATGACTCCCAGTTATTTCTGTGTTTTGTTACCATTGGTAATAGTTTTGGACTAACTTGTGAAGCAAAGACTAATGGGAGTGTACAATCTAATTTAACATGCACAAATAGTACCACCTGCCCCACATGAACAGATAACCATAGAACTTCAGTTGATTCCACACATCAGATTGAAGTTTAATCTATGCACATTTCACTTATTTGAAAATATACTGGACCCTACAGGAGAATAGACAATTTATATGGTTTACCATTTTCATGAAAAATACCTAAAGTAGATAAATGAGCTGTTCGTACATGATTCTACAAATCTTATTACATGAACTACTCTGTGATCAGACTTTCACAGAATCACAGAATGGTTTGGGTTGGAAAGGAGCTTAAAGATCACCCAGTTCCAACCCCCTGTCATGGGCTGGGACACCTCCCACCATACCAGGCCTTGAACACCTCCAGGGATGGGGCATCCACAGTTTCTCTAGGCAACCTGTTCCAGTGCCTCACCATCTTCATAGTGAAGAATTTCTTCCAAATATCTAATAAAAATCTACCCTCTTTTAGTTTAAAACCATTGCTCTTTGTCCTGTCACTACAGTCCCTGACCAACAGTCCCTCTCCTGCGTTCTTGTAGGCCCCCTTTAGGTATTGCAAGGAAAACAGATGAACAAACAGCATGACAACACAATTTAAAATACAAAATTCCTTTCACCTCTGCATGAAGTCCCTTCTTTACTTCAAATAAAAAAATGAAGACCCGAACCTGTAATCAGTTCTCACAGTCCTGCTGCAGGCCCTGACGCTACCTGACTGGAAGAAACCCTCCAAGAAGCCAGTAGGTAAAGAAGAGCCAACTTCCAATTTCCACTTTGAGAACACTGTGAATCAGAGTTGCATGAAAACGCAGGTAGCAAAGAGCTGATTGTTAATTAAGATCACGTGTAAACAAGTCATCTCCTCACAATTCATAGCTGTGTATCAACATGAAAATACCCACCCGGAAGCTATTCAGTTTTGGACACAAATGCCCAGCCCTACCTTTTCTCCAAAATCCCCTCCAACCTTGATTATAAACAATGACTCTTGTAGAAAATTACATGCAATAGTTTAAAAATACCATCCGTACAGCTTCCTCCTGAATTAGGAAAGTAGTATTTTACTGAGGACTAGATGAACAGTTTGCGTTACATTTTAAGCAAACCAATCAGCTATCATATTTTATTTTTAGAGAAAAGTACTATTGATCTCAAAAATGAGAATATCCTATAAGTAATTAAGTCTGCAAATGGGTTATAGAACTGAAACAGTAATTGAATAATTACATTACTTTAATGTGCCAGCCAATTTAACTGTCATGAGTAAAATAAAAACTAAATAGCTTATTTAAAAAGCTGATGAATATTTGTATATTTCACAACAGTTTTTCTTGAGATCTCCTAAAAAAGTTACAGAGCACATTAATCGAGACACAGCAAAAACAAAATGCATTTAATTTGCATTTAAATTTGATTGCAGCTGAGAGAGGACCTATACAAATAAATTCTTCTAGTAGCATTCTTAGTCTTTTGGGGTTATCTTTGTTCAGGTAGGCAAAATTACAGCATGTAGAGGATATAAAATCTGATTCAGAGTTCATCAAGAACCTGGATTGCCACCACAATCTCAGCCTTGTAAATATGTTCCACATCTTCAGATTCTACTGTTCGGATACTATTTAGTTGCTAGCTGTAGCATTCACAGTGAAAGGGTCTTATGCCGATCTTTTTTTTAAATACATCCAAGATTAATAGTAATATTAAATATCCAAATGCTCTTAAATAAATCACAGAACTTATAGTTTATTTTAGATTTCTCAAGAGAATAATGAATAAGATGTTCTATTTTAAAAAGTAGATATTTATACATGCAGCCACTTAAATCTACGCTCAAATAATAGTAGTCTCCCTTCCAGTCCCTCCTGTAAGCACACAGTCTGCTATACAATCCTGTTCAGCATTTTCATGGGTGACAAACTCAATTAAACATATTCATTACTTTAATGTTCCACTAGATGGTTTTACCCAGCATAAAAAATTTAAATAAATAAATAAATACTCTGTGACCTTTGTATCGATCAAGCAAAATGGCTTATGCCTGGGTGTGGGTGGTGAAGAGATTGGGGAGGGGGGTGGTAAAGGACTCTTATGTTTTCTCTTCCAATTACTGGAGGAGATGATAAAACCACAGCAAATGATGTATCAGCTCATTTTATCTTATCGCTTTGGGGCTAGGTGACAATGAAGTTCATATTTCACTGGTTCCCATTGAAGATTGTGAAAATTACTTGCCCTTATGACCTGAAATTTCACTAGAAGACAGAAATTTCTCTTCTGCAAAGTAATGCAATTTTTCAGATGTCAACCTTTAGCCCAGCTTTAAAAATTAATTTCATTTATATTAACCAATGATATTGATATTTTCACAGAATGTTCTTTGATACATGAACCACAGACTAGCAAATTGATGTGCTTTAGAAGGCTAAAATTATTTTATCTGAAGCTGCTGGGGACAGACAGATTTACCACAAACTGGAATTCCTATTTCACAGTATACTGTTTATACGAGCCTGATATACTTTAAGGCCTCCGGACCTGTAAATAGCGTAGTCTTTAGTTACAACTTAGAAATTATTTCCAATTATAGAATAGATCTAGAAATGAAACTATGTAAGTGATACACAAATAAAAACACCATTTGTGTGGAAATGAATAACGTCTGTCACAGGCCACAGATCAGTACATGTGTGATGACATGAAAAATACTTACCAGATGATTAAAATAGACGATGCACAACTATATTTTCTCTCTTTATCCTGACACTAAAGCTATATTTCAAAGTGAAAAAAATTATGCAATGCAGATTTTCTGAAACTAGTCTTCCACTAACTGCAGATAACCTTCTCCCTGTATCAGGATCTACCTTTGAAAATTCATGACAGGTATTCATAACAGGTTTCGTTCTTTTGAATTGACTATGAGGTTCCCAACACCCCATATGTTCTAATAAATCAGTAAACACTGTTAGCAAAGTCAGTACCAACTATCTTACTCCTTTCCACTGCATCCAATACTTCACGATTTCTTTGTCCGTTTTGATTATCCCTGCTGAATCCTAAACAGCAGGACCAGCAATGGTTCATTATCAGTGGCAGAAAACATTTAATCAAGTAATCATCAAGCAATGGCAGTGTCCTGTCTTTAACCATGGCCAGCACGGTGGGTAAATAGAATATTTTCTCAATTTTTCCTTCATTATATCATAAGTTTAAAAATTCAGAGAGCACTTTTAATCTACTCTAATTAATAGTAACAATTCTGGCTAGTCCTGATGTCCACACAGACTGACAGATTCCAGAACTGCTTTGTGAACTGCATTAAATTCTATGACTTCATCATTTTATGTGTCAATGAATTTCATCATTTAAACTCTGTAAATACTGTATATACTGCGTAAATATTAAAAAAAGCTACTGTTGTTGATATCAATTATACATTGGACAAAAAAGGAAGTTACCTGCAAAAGCTCAAAAAGATAGCTTAAGCATCACTGATTAAAATTCAGTGAAATGATTTGTCAGTGTGTAGAAGCTGTCAAACTAGCTGATCACATTAAGAATTTGGATCAATAATGCTGAAATGAAGTATTATTAATATCAAGCCTCTATAGTAATGAATGGTGCAGTGGTACATTGCAGGCTAGCTACCCCACAAGACAGAATTTTGGAAAACTAGATTGAGAAATTCCATTTGCCATCAGTTTACCTATGCAACTGAGGAGCTGGTGTCTAGACCTGCCTCAAAATTCCTCACAACTCACTTATGTTGGCGCTAACTACGCAACTTTCTGTCAGCACAAACCTTGCTACCTCGTTACTTAACTCCCTTTCAAGTTTATCATGTAAAAAACTAAACAACAAAGTACAGGAATTTTAAGATGCTCCAAACTATGTGTTAGTGAAAACTGATTGTTTAATTTGACTTCAGGTCTCCTTGTGAGCTAATCAAAAGGGAAATGTAAATTCAGGTTGTGATAATCTGAAAGCGACCATTTTTGAAGTGTTTACTGGAAATGGGGTTATAAAACAAAAACACTTCTTAAACTTTAACCTCAAAGGTTTTTGGTATACTCCCTAGGATTTTGTATTACTGTTAAGAAAAAAATAGATATACATTTCTGAGGTGATAAGTATGACCACAAACCAAATTTTGCCAAGGTACCCAAATATGATCATTCAGAAGGCTTCATAATGGAAATAAGACAAGTTTATGAGGAAGATACCAAGGTGTGTCTCTCTGAAATAACTGAGTTAATAAAAAATACTTTGGAAGAATACCAGCAAGGACTATTTTTAACAGTTCTGTTTCTGAACTCTCCAGTATAACATATCTTCAAAAGGGTCTCAAGATCTTTTTTTTTTTTTTTCTGGAAAGATTTTACACAATGAAGGGTATCAATTCTTTTTGTTCCTTGTGTAAGATAAATGAAGCAAAATTACAGAGAGCAAGGGGTGGGGATGTGGCCTCAACATTAATGATTAATGCTAGGTTTTTAGTCAGCCTGGTTTTCAGATGATCAGAACTGACTACCGTCTTATTCTCACCTATAATGTCAGACCTGATTCTCTTTGAACAGGTCCTCTCTTTCATATTTCTGAGAACTATGGTTTTCTGCTTCCATATAAGAAGTATCTTCTTTCTGATATTTAACAAAGTTATAACAAGTAAAATTATGGCAGTTAGCAGAAGACTTTGTCCCTATCGAATTTTGAACAGATTTAATCTGCTGAAGAGGAGGCTGAGGGGGGACCTTATTGCTCTCTACAATTACCTGAAAGGAAGGTGTGGGGAGCTGGGGGTCGGCCTCTTCTCGCAGGTAGCTAGTGGTAGGACTAGAGGAAATGGCTTCAAAATGCACCAGGGTGGTTTAGGTTGGAAATTAGGAGACATTTCTTCTCAGAAAGAGCAGTCAGGCATTGGAACGGGTTGCCCAGGGAGATGGTGGCGTCATTGTCCCTGGGGGTGTTTAAGGGAAGGTTGGATGTGGTACTTAGGGACATGGTTTAGTGGATAATATTGGTGGTACGGGGATGGTTGGATCAAATGATCTTGGAGGTCTTTTCCAACCTTAATGATTCTACGATTCTAAGATTGTGCTGTTGTGCTTTGTGTACCTTATTTCTACTTAGTGGCTCCAATCCATTACATGCTGTTGTAAAACTACTACAATAAATAGCCTTTCAAAACTATTTAAGGGATTTTGAGAAAAGCCCTAAAAGCTTTCTCCTGTTTAAAAGCGGAAGTACCTCAGAAAGTCATAAAAGAAATCAACCAGAATTATTATATTTTTATAACAAGAGGGTATTTACCTTTATGATGTTTCTTTTTGTTTGTTTGCTTTTTCAAGTTTAAAGTTCTGGTTGGTCCCCCCTCTTCTTTTAAAAAACTCCTAAAGCAGAAAAGCCTTGTAGATAATCTTTATCAGATTATATTGGTTGATCTCTAAGGAGTACAGAGTCTGAAAACTAGGACAATTGCCAGACTAATGACTCACAGCAGTTCATATCCATAGCAGTATAACTAGATATGGTGAAAGGTAATATACAGGAGCATGCATTTCAAAAACAGACCATGGAAAACAACATCAAAGCTTGCTGGTTTTGCTGTCTCTTAAACAGATTTAGCCACTGAGGTTTCTTTAAAAAAATAAGGTTCATGTTTGTTGTAATTGTCTCTTCAAATTTCAGTTTTGAACAGCAAATCAGAGTAGTCGTGTAAGATTTCCCACTGCTGTGCCCTGCACCTGTCTATTTCACCACTTTTAGGACATGACTTCTCCCATGGGCTGCTCCTGCATGTATCCAGGAGATCTCTATCTGGCCAGAACACGTGCAAGCAGAAGCAGCAACTGCAACCAAGGAGGGAACAAATGCACCTGCAATACTGGCAGATGTCCAGTGTCTGCCATTTTGATCTGATCTTGCAGACGATGGGTGAGGAGAAAAACACAAATGGGCAATGAAAAAAAAAAGTTTCAATGCCAAAAAGAAGGATTTTTTTTTTTACTGATGACCTGTAAGCTGACCTTCATACCCCTTCATCAGAACAAAACAAAAACAAAAAGCCACCCCCACACATCTGGCAGGAAGCTTGAGTACCAGTCATCATAAAAGACTGCATCTGATCAGCTCATTAATGGGAACCAAGCCCATTCGTAGAAGAACAGATGTGCCTCTTGAAGGCAAAGAGAAAAGTCAGACTCCAGAGCTGCCAATCCAGCAGTTTACATTAAAAGATTCTGTGCTATGTTTTACAAGAGATATGGCACAGAAGGTGCAGCTTGCAAAGGGATGGGAATGTGAAAATGGCTTAATGCCACCTTTGTGCTGCACAGACTCTAGACTGCTGCAGGAACCAAATCCCCTCTGAGTATACTGGAGCAGCTGCAGGGGCTGCTGTGTAATTACATACATTTGCCTTGCTTTGGATGTCTGGTAGCTGCCCCACATCCCAGGACTGCACAGTACTTTATGCTATAGAAAATCTCCCTCCTGCTCTCAGAAGTTGGGACAGAAGATACAGCAGTGCTTCTAATAAACCCTCCACTGCTCAAGCACTGCTCCTCTCCCTGCTAGTTCATTTACTATACACCAAAGCAGAACAGAGACATGACAACAACATAGGGAAATCACTCTTAGTTACCAGAGGACATGTCCCCCACATGCACTTTTTTTAATCAAGACCCACAAGAGTATGCCTCATAATCTGTATCTGTATTCCTACATTTATCTTATATTCCAGTAAAAGTAGATTAATTCCTCAAGTAAAGGAACTGGGTATAATCAGTCAGTGACAAAGGTTTTGCTATGGCCTATGACTGCAAGAGAGAATCTCTTCTTTAAGATCATCCATAGAAATAATTTGACCAATTAAAATGAATCATGTTCTTAAAGAACAAAGAACAATGAGAACAGAAGGTTTTAAACAATAACTGCTGGTTTTCATCTCAGGAGATGGCAAAATAAAGTAGTTTAAATTCAGCTTTAAAGCATTCCTATGAGTACAGACCTTCTTCCAAGGTTAATTAAGCCACGGACATACCTAATGTGAGGTCTATGACCACATCTAGGATTCTAGGGTAACAAAACAAGAACATAACCCTAATTTCAGTTTTAAAATGCAATAGAAAATTAAACTGCATTTCTAGTCCAAATGATTGATAAGAAAGGCTTGGAAATGTGATACAAGTGTAACGTACACAGACAGCAGTCTGGGGATAGTTGAACAATTGATCCAACAACATGATTTGCCTTGCCATTCCCCCTAGGGTATTAAATCTAAAACTTGCTACCACTGAGGGCCCAATAAAAAATGACCTATCAAAAAATTCTGCAGATGACAGAAGAAGAAGGGGCTGTAAGTCTGTGTGAAAATATCAGCTCTTGTGAAGAACTGTAATCTGGGCTGCGGTATGCATTTATCTTACAAATCCACTGTACTGTTATGCACAACTGGAAGTTTTCCTAAAAGGCAGAAAAAGGCAGATCTAATGTGGGAGTATTTACAAAGCACCGGGTTCCAGCCAATATGTGACAGTCTGTTTCATAAATGCTCAAGTCAAAAGGGAAAAAAGTCCTGTAAACTGCTTTTTAGACACAATTAACCTCTTAGTAATATCCTATCCACTCCGTGCAAAGTGCTGCCAAGAAATAACAGTTCCTTGAGAAAATACAATAATTTATCTTGTCCATGAATATTTCATTTGCAAAAGTAACTTAAGGCAACTCTTATCAAGCAAATTAACTGTACTTGAAGGAATGATGTGGGAACCCTTCTTAAACCTTTAAGCGGGAAAAAATCTAACTGGGTAGCAGTTCTGTTCCCAGTCAGCTCCACATTTTGAAAGAGGTACATGTTTTTTATAAAAAAGCAGGAGATTGAAGACATGAGAAAACATAATTTTTTGAAGGCATTTTCAGTTCTTAAGTGATTTAGTTTGTAACTCAATGTTCTTTTGTTAAAAAGAGTAGTTTAAGACAGAAGACCTATCTGTAAGTTACTGAAGGTTTGCTCCATGACTAACTACATCTGGAGTACTTACAAGGAATTTAAACAATTTGGGATCTGGAATCAGTGAAATTTGAAAATACTTGAAATCATTGCCTAAGATGAGGACACTTATTTCCATAACATGCTAGCAATATAGATATGCAAGTAGGTTAGTCATTTTAAAATACATGTCAGAGGCAAGACTACCGCATTTGAGCTCTGAAATATAAAAAGTATCACACCCTACAAGTAGGAATGCATTTACAGCCAGAAATGCCTGCATATTTATCTCCAGAAGATACACGGCTTTCTACTCAAGAAGTTGGAAGTTGAAAGTTTGTGGAGTTTGATGGTTGACCATTTATTACAGGACAAGGAATATTCCTTTCTTTTCCATGAGTATGTGAAAATTATCTTCTGAAAAGACTAGGACACAAAACTTGAAGCAATAACACAAAGAATAAAAGTAACTCATCCAGACACATCTGTACCGCCAGTGAAGAACTGATAAACTGACCAATAAATCATTGTTCCTAGTTGACAAAAGTTGCATTTGTATGTCCTCATTTAATAATTATAGTTTTAAAAAATGTGGCATTCAATTAAAAAAATAGACATACCAACTTTAATTTGTTACATCAATTGCTGAAACTTCAAATATACAGTAGCATAAAGAACCTGCAAAAATAACTAAAACTGGCAAGTATCTGCTTCTTAGCATTCCACCTAAACAAAATGTCGGTGTTGATAAAATCCACTTTTTAAAACATGTATCCTTACAAATCTTAAGTACTGTCATCTCATCTCCCTGTTGGAGTTTGATTGATTACGCCTTTTCCTTATGTTCATTAATCTCATCACCTTATCTTTTACACCACTTCATTTTAGCAGAAAGGCAATAATAAAACCCTCATCCATTATCCTTTTACTCATCTAGTCAAGCGGAAATGGTTAATAACATGCTACAAATTGAACTTCAATCACCTCATTTTCTCCTTTGTCGAATGTACATTAAAGTATATTCCAAAAGTGCAATTTGTTTTACAGGGGAATTTGTGTTATATTGCTACAGACAACTAAAATTAAGTGTTTCTCAGTTTGGTTATTAAATATATCCAACTGTCCTTTTATCTCTGATACTAAAACATTAACTCATTTTATTAGGGTGTAATAATACAAGGGCCTTATCTCCCAGAACACAGGGACATCTAGTCTGCCTAATAGTAAGTGTTATACAATGGGTCATTTATCTTTCCTTTTTAAAAAAAATATGCTTGTGATAGTTTATGAATTGGTACATTATTGCAGATGAAATGGCTCTCCATTTAAGAAAAGTTAATTTGTTTACATGTAGGCTTATCTTCAAATGCAAGCCCCATTAGAGAAGCGGTCTGTAACTGTCAGAGCAAGTGAAGGGGGGAAATAGGTGGATGTAGAAAAATTTAGAGCACAGTAATTTTACTCTGATCATCAATTGCCTGTTTGAATATAAACTGTGTTCTACATACTTTTTTAGCAAAATTTCTATGATCCTAAAATGATTCTACAGAAACACTGATTGAAATATGGGTCTCAGAAATTGTTTTTATGAACTCTCCTCATCATTCTCAATATGGGCGTATGTTAATAAACTAAATGACAATTCTCAAAAAACAAGAAAAATCTACTAAAAAAAATCTGAAATGAGACATGCTTGGAGTTCTTTCTTCCAAAAAAGAAAATTAGAAGGATGGGTGAAATTCTAGCTCAATTTAATTCAGTGACAGTAATCCCTTTTACAGAAGGGAAGCAAGATGTCCTCATCCATTTTTGTATCTCCCTAGAAAAAATTTCACTTGCACGTCTGTCATTACGTCAGGGAAACAAGACTGATTTGACTAGATCCTCAGTAAAACTGTGGGTCAGTATAAACAAATATAACCACACATACTGTGCAACTATTATAATAAAAAGATATTATTTTCCCATTTATTGTCTCATCTCAACTCTACAGAACACTGTTAATCTTCTAAGAAGCCTGAGAACACCAAAGTTCTACCTTAACTCAAAGAAGACAGAATTATGGAGACAGTCATTTTTTATTACCATCAAAACTTGCGATTGTTACCATCACAGTATATGTATATACGTATATATATATTAAAGCAAAGCAAAGCATATATACACAGCTTTAAGTAAGTTATAAAAAAGATGTAAAATTGTTTTTACATTCCCCTTACTGGTCTACCTTTTTTCAATTCTCTGTCCATGAGCAGTCACTTTCTACTGCTACCCCAACCCTAGTGTTCTAACAGCACTATATTTGAGGTCAGCTGGAGTGGAGAAGTGATTCAGATAGTAAATAACCTGGGGCAGGGAGAAGAAAAAATGCAAAGGTTATTTTAGGCTGACTCACTTCCCCTGTTCTGTTCACTGCACAACCACTCAAATGCTTTCCCACAAACAACGGGGAGACGGAGGGTGATGTGATGGGTCCTAAGGCCATCTTACCTTAAGCCAGGACTGTCACTGAGAGGAATGCTTCTAAAACTTTGGTTTAGCAAAATCTTTACTCCAGTCAGACCAGCCTCTGTGTATGACTAGTTTGGTTTTCAGTCCTGCAGCTCTCTGGGCTCTTACATTTCTCTGGGTGTTTCAAGCAGCCAAGCTCTAACACGTATCTTACCTAGAAACTGTCTTGAAGTCCTCCCTTAATACCACACCTCTAAAAGCTTCAACAGCTTGCTGACATATACAGCTGCTGGCTTCATGTTGAAAATTTCTTCTTTTGTCATGGAAAATGTCTTGTTTCTTGTTTTCTTGTACTTTGACCAGTATTAAAATATCTGCTACTTCTGTTCCTACATTTAGAGAGGAAGATCTCTGGTCTGTGTTTGTAAACTGTGGTTGTCCAGTGCTGTCCCTGTCTATGACTAAGGCCTGTGTTACACCCTAGTAAAATAAAAAGCATTCTGCTTCTTCAAAGCAACAGACTTTGCTGTCTTTGTTTAAACTACTTTGTCTACGTACGTGACACATTTCAGCCCGGGAATAAGCAAATTCAATTCTTACTGTAATAACTTGACCACTCAAGAATTCCGATTTCTTTGTTTTCATGAAGTTTGAAGTAGTTGACTACATTTTGACTTATTTCAAGCTACAAGTAATACTGACTCAAAAATACAAACTAGTTATTATACTTGCCATCTACTTGCTGCAGAATCACCAGATTAAATTATAATATCGATTATTTGTTAAAGCCCAGATGTTTTAACTTCCTTTTACGTTTTCACACGTGGAGACCACAATTGTAGTTGGTATCAAAAACTTGTATTTCAGCATGACTTGCACAGACTCAGCTATTCCAAGTAGCACGGTAAAATACTAGAAGCGTATCAACATAATACATTTTATAAATGCAAATTTCTAGACTATGTGCATGCATAGAAATTGATCTAATTCATCTGAATTTTTTTCATGTCATACTTCTGAAAGCTACCTTTCAGAAAACTGCTTTCTTTAAGTGTCTTCTGTTAGTAATGCCTCCCTCTTCTGCATGTATAACTGAAGAGGTTGTCTATTTGCTTCCCTTTCACTATTTAATGTACATTAAAACAGATGTTCAAAAAAGCCTTTTAGGTTCTTCATGAGAAAGTCTAGCACCCAAATGAAATAAATAGAGAATTAGAGCAAGCTATAAACCCAAGATGCTTCTAAATTGCTGTCAGTAGTTTACCAAGAGGTGCAAGTTTACACAATGTAAGTTGAATCCTTCAGCTGATGCCACACTTCTGCAAAAAGTAAATCACTGATGCTACAGCACTTGAGCACAGCAATTTATTGCAGAAATAAATGAACAACTGAATACTAAGCAAGTCAATGGGAGTCTCGATTCCAGTCTCTAACCACCATTCCTGTACCACATAACATGTCATCATCCATAAGTAAATGAGTTAATCAATTTAATGAGGATTCAGACAAATCGGCTGCCTAATGAGCACTCAAACTGATGTGGCAAGGGTTATGCTCCAGTGCTGACAAAATCAGTTTGATGAAACTGTGACAAAAGCAGCACAGCACAATTCCTTCAGCACATTTTCCTGCATCTTATTAGCATGAAATTATAATCACTATTTGCAAAACTGTATAGGGAAACCTTTTATTGTGTCAGTCATGTAAACATATGCTTTATCTACTCTTCTTTCCTGCAAACCTGTGCATATTGTTACAATTCAGTTTAGTAATTATTCAGTTCTTTTAGGAAATGGTAGAGTTGTTTAATGTAATCTAGTTTGAGTATGCCAAGAGAATTTCTAGAGTCATTATGTTGTATGTTTTTGCATTTTATGAATGTGCCATTTGGAAACAAACATAAAATAAAACAACCAAGCTTTGCAAACAGTTCAGGAAATTAACACTAGAATCTCTTTTAAATGTAACAGGGAAGATCCAGCTCTAGTTTTTAGATGAATAGTGATGGTCATAT